>NW_019944307.1:7781-14439 GCF_002910315.2 Salvelinus sp. IW2-2015 | reverse complement strand
CTATCAGAACACAACTTACCTGGAAGTTTCTGTTTGACCTTGTCTTCCTCTTGGTCTCATCTCTGTCTGAAACTTTGACTCCTTTGCCCTTTGAACCGGCCTTCCATCCATCTATGTACTTGCGAAGTCTCTCTGAGTCCGCAGGTTCAGCACTCGAGTGACTGGGACATGTTCTGGACCTACAGGACAAGACAAGAAGAAGAGCATCACATTAGTTGTTCTGCACCTTAACGAAAGAGAAGAAGAGGCATCACATTTAGTTGTTCTGCACCTTAACGAAAAGAGAAGAGAGGCATCACATTAGTTGTTCTACACCTTAACGAAAGAGAAGAAGAAGCATCACATTAGTTGTTCTACACCTTAACGAAAGGAAGAAGAGCATCACATTAGTTTTCTAAACCTAACGAAAGAGAGAAGACAACATTGGTTTTCTGCACCTTAACGAAAGAGAAGAAGACACAACATTGGTTTTCCGCACCTTAACGAAAGAGAAGAAGACACAACATTTGGGTTTTCTGCACCTTAACGAAAGAGAAGAAGACACAAACATTGGTTTTCTGCACCAACAAGATTCAAATGTTTTGATTACAGTTTTGGTTTTCTTTTGTCAATTTTTTTATTTTTTTAGGTTGATTTATCTTTTAAAGGATAGGACAACAGTGGTGGGTTAATTTGAAGTTTTTTTTCTTTTAATATTTTTTTTTATAGCTCATCAATTGGTGTGGAACGAGTCTGGACCAAGTTTAGCCAACAGTTAGTACAATGCTTCCTCCATTGTGTTTGACTTTTACAAAAAAAGAACCAACAAATCACCACTACATCAAACTGTGACTACATTAATCCACGCCTCCTCTGATTCCAGTGGTGGGATCCTGAAATGGCCTGGTTGAAACTGTCCTAAGGCGTGTTTGTACATTAGTGTTAAACTTTACCACACTGGACCACAGTGAAGAAGATAGAGAAACCCCTTGGCCTGCTAGACAGACAGAAAACATTAAAGGCCCATGTTTCATAGATTCATATCATAGATGAGAGTAATGCTAGTGACGTTGGTTCATAATGTGTGTGAAAGTGCATCTGTGTGTGTGTGGTGTGTTTCCGGTACCTTCTCCAGTAGCTGACGGAGCTGTCCCTCCTTGGTGTCTCTGGAGCAGAGTTCTCGTTCGAGCCACTACTGTACAGATACACCTCCCTCTGCATCCTGGGCCGAGCTGTACACCTGCCAGCCTTTCTTAGGCTTGACTGTCTACACACACACACACACACACACACACACACACACACACACACACACACACACATGTTTCAAGTGAGCTCATTACACAGTAAAATGGTCTCAAATAACCAATGCAAGAGTTCCCGTCATGTGATTGGCTAACACACAGTATCTGTCTGGTTAACACACAGTATCATGTCATGTTACAACAGTATGTCTGGTAAACACACAGTATCTGTCTGGTTAACACACAGTATCTGTCTGGTTAACACACACAGTATCTATTGGTTAAAACACAGTATCTGTCTGGTTAACCACACAGTATTGTCTGCGTTAACACCAGTATCTTCGGTTAACACACAGTATCTGTCTGGTTAACACACAGTATCTGTCTGGTTAACACACAGTATCTGTCTGGTTAACACACAGTATCTGTCTGGTTACACACAGTATCTGTCTGGGGTTAACACACAGTATCTGTCTGGTTAACACCAGTAATCTGTCTGGTTAACACACAGTATCTGCTGGTTAACACACAGTTAATCTATCTGGTTAACCCACACAGTATCTGTCTGGTTAACAAGTATCTGCCTATGTGTTAAACAGTATCTATTTGGTTAACAGTGTCTGTATGGTTAACAGTGTCTGTACGGTTAACAGTTTATTGTTAACAGTTCGTATGGTTAACAGTGTCTTATGCTTAACGGTTCTGATGGTTAAAACAGTGCTGTCTGGTTAACAGTGTCTGTGTAGGTTAACAGTGGTCTGGATGTAACAGTGTCTGTATGGTTAACAGTGTCTGTATGGTTAACAGTATCTGTCTGGTTAACAGTATCCGTATGGTTAACAGTGTCTGTCTGGTTAACAGTATCTGTCTGGTTAACAGTGTCTGTATGGTTAACAGTATCTGTATGGTTAACAGTATCTGTATGGTTAACAGTATCTGTATGGTTAACAGTGTCTGTATGGTTAACAGTATCTGTATGGTTAACAGTATCTGTATGGTTAACAGTGTCTGTATGGTTAACAGTGTTAACAGTTTATGTCTAAAATGATGTAAAGGGGATGTCTATATACCCCTTGTCTCTCCACACTCCATTTCAACTCCGGAAGCTTAGAAGGACCAGTGGGTAAATCTCTTTCAATTCAATCCATTTTTTGGGGGACAGAATTCCTTTTGATTTGAAGGACACCTTCCATACAGTGAGCTCAGAAAGTTACTTTTTCTTGGACCTGAATGCCCAAAATTCAAGAGATAAAGGTGTTCAGAGTTGACCTATTTTGCACACCCCACCATACCATCGCTGGAAAAAACAAACACTTGAGATTGGTGTCATTTAAATGTTTACAAACAGGGTTGTCTAACTATTTTATAATTTCTTAAAACACGTTTTTTAATTTTAATTTTATGTARGTAATCTTTTAATCTTAAATGTAAATGTTATAAAAATTGCATAATTATTTTCATAATTGCATTTGTTGTTTGCCGAACCTATTTGACATAATCTGAGGTTTGATGTTGTGCCCGCCATCATGCTTTTGAATACAAGGGTCAAGGGTCAAGTTTTGGCTGATAGATGTACTTTCAAACGATACCACGACGATGGTTGGAGTTCCACACATCAGACGACATTGACTTGAACGGGAATATCAGCTGGTTTAAATAATACTGTCAATCCTCCAAGAGGAAACCTATTGGAATCATAGAACTATAGCTAATACAATAGACATGGCCATTTAAGTTGACATTCGATGGTGGGCTGGGCCGGCGGCCATCTTTGTGGTAGTAATAAAGAAGTTATCATTTCAATTCAATTCAAATGGTGCAATGGTGTACCAGTTCAATTGCAGTGGTCTGAAAGTGTAGGTTCATTCTATGAAACTGTTTTCTATGACTGAAATGAGACCCGTCCGGGGATTCAAGAGCATGTTGTGTTTCAACCGATGGCGCGCACAACACAAAAAACCTCAGATGATGTGAGGGTCTAATCTACAACATATAGACGTGTTTTTATATAATTGGCGATAAAGATAAAACAATAAAATAATCTAAATGTATATTTAAAGGTCCAATGCAGCTGTTTTTATCTCAATATCAAATCATTTCTGGGGGAACAATTAAGTACCTTACTGTGATTGTTRTCAATTAAAATGGTCAAAAAGYAACAAAAATAGTTTCATAGCAAAGAGCAATTTCTCAAACAATAATTTTGCTAGTCCTGTCTGGGAGTGGTCTGAGTGGGGAGGGTAAAAACTGAAAACTAGCTGTRATTGGCAGAGAGGGTTTGGAACACTCTTATTGGTTTATTCACTCATTTACCACCTGGTGAGGTCACTAGGCGGGCCATCTAAACTTGAATTACCGACCAGGGGGTCTCCCATTGATTTTGTCAGTCACTCTCACTCAGATATCATATTAAAAACGGCAAAATATGTAGAATTGCATGAAATTAGCTGTGAAACATATACTTTTTTATTTTTTTCTCTATACCGTCGAGAGGGGGGGATGTTTTGCTCTCAGGGTGTGAAGGTGCCTCCCAACAAAATGTTGCTTAAGGCCCCCAAAAGGCTAGGGCCGACCGGCTCTGCCTCCATGTGGATGTGGGTACACAGACCCGCAAGCCACTGTGGTCCCTCATGACAAGTTCCGATTTTTTTAAAACACTGTAGACTAGGGCACTTCAAAATTATATATAATATATTTATTAAGGGTGTTCTGCTAAATTTGCCCTTAAATATATAAAGAAAAATCTATTCAAAACACACCAACGCAACAGTTAAGAGAGAAAAGCATTACAATACTGTATCCCTGTAAAAGCCACGGAATGGCTTACAGATGTTTCAAACAATGAAAACAGAGAAAGCGATTCAAGCTTGTATTTGTGTTCTCAACATCGTGCCAACATCACCCAGTGTAATACGTACTTCCCAACATTGTATCAGTCTATCTGTCTAAAAGTATAATTATGCAGTTGGGTTTTAATCTAGCTAATAGTCTAACTCCTCACGCAGTGTCTTGCCGATGAAAAGCGCAGTCAACTCACCACAGAAGGGCAGTAGCCGAACAGCAGTAGAAACAGCAGCGGATTCAGCACCACGGACACCACGGACATTCTGCCCACAAACGGGGTCGTGTCCCGTTCCTCTGTCTCGGTATGTTTCAAGCACGTCGCTCAGTCAGTGTGGAAGATGACTGGTGATTGTGCCTGTTATTAATAAGAAAAAAAAATGGTCAAATGCCCCAGCTATTTAACAACTCCAGAGAAAGAGACCAATGGTAGATCAATGCCAGCGGACTAGTCATCACATTTACCACTGCTCCGAACGCGCATGCTACGCAGGCAGCGCGAGAGACAACATCAGCCGCTCGTGACAGTACGAGGTGGAAAAGTTTGTGGCAGCAGAAGGGGTGGTGAAACATCAGCGATGTACAGGGACCTGCAAAGCGGATATGACATAATTTAGGGATACTTGTCTCATCGACCCGATTAATTAATGTGATCAATAAAGACGCAATTGTGAATTTGTGATAAATATCCTACACTGGAGAGAGAGAGACAGACAGAGAAAGAGAGAGAGAGAGTGACAGAGAGAGTGAGAGAAAGAGACAGGGAGAGTGAGAGAGAAAGAGAGACAGACAGAGAGAGAGAAAGAGAGAGAGGTAAACATGTAAACATCTGCATAAACATTGGTAATGTAAACATGTTTCCCATGGCATAAAGCCCTTAAATTGAACTTGAATTGAGAGAGAGATATTTAAATACATGCATATAAGATATCGATGGAAAGGAAAAGCTGTATGCGAAAATTCTAAGTTATTATACCTAAGTAATCACTTACATTTGGTTAAATATTYGAAAATACAACATTTCCCAGAATGCATTAGTTTAACCCTCAAGTTGGCCATAAAGCCTTGAAAAAAAGAAGCCAAACAAATTAAATGGTTGGTGGAAATATAATTGGCTATTCTAAACACTAAGGTTAAAATAGTATATGAACATTGTTTCCAGGCAGAGAAAAGTGTGATATTCTTTTTGTTATCTAGAAGTGTGACCAGTCAGAATTCAATGCAAGCTCATGTTCTAATTCGGACAGAAATGGAATTTTTTCTTTGAAATTTACTGAATTAAAATCTACTTTCCTGTCACTCAAACTCTAATCTCTAATATAACTGTACATCTGTGGGGTGTGGGCCAATTCAATTCGAATTTCAACTCATGAGTTAAATGGGAGTGAATACCAACGTTCTTGAATTGAGCCAACCCTGATGGAGTCTAACATACGAATTTTTCTTTGGCACTACCAATTTTTTTTTGTGTATTTTTTTCCCAGAAACTAAGGGTGGCTCAATTTTACGCCTTTGGCTCAGATTTACCCCCACTCTCCCATTGCACGAACGTTGCTCACCTTTTGCAGGTACATTTATATATGGAACGAATCCTTTCCGATCAACCTGCTTCAGGGCAGGCCTAAAACGCTTCCCAGCCGAAACACATTCGCTAGACGTTCGTTCTGCATTATGACGACATTTTGCAACGTTTCTGTTCATTTTGGACCTTCAGGTAGTTTTATTTCATACTGTTACACCCAAAAAAATTCCTGAACGCCAGCCAAAGTTCAGAGCGGAAGTCTAAACGCCTCTTTCGTCGTGATTGGATCAACACAGAGGGGAATTCTTCAAAAAAAGCTTTGTTTGTCAATCAACAAGAGACAAATGTTTTCATGCACATTTTTTTATTGAAAAAATATTGTAAAATTTAAAATTTCTTGATAAAATTCTTAGATGTTACTGGCCTAAGGTGCTCAAAATGACACAACAGGACTATTTGGAGGGGGGGGATCCAAAGATCAATTTCCTCCCATTACGATTTATAATTTTAATATGATGGGAAAGGATGTCCTGACCGGAAAGCCCAATTATGGGCATGCACACGTCAGCAGGACATAGGGTCATAATCACTCATTTTGACGTGTGACCTCGTACTTTTTCTCTCTACTAGGATCCTGGCACTGCATCTGAATTGAAGATAATCACAGGTAAGGGATATTTATGAAGTGTAATTCGTATTTCTGTTGATCCAACATGGCGGCTTAATTGCTATTTGTTCTGAGCTCCGTCTCAGATTTTATTTGCATGGTGTGCTTTTTTCGTAAAGATTTTTTAAAATCTGACACAGCGGTTGTATTAAGAAGGAAGTGTATCTCTTAATTATATGTAAACATGTATCTTTCATCAAGTTTATGATGAGTTTTTCCTGTTATTTGACGTGGCTCTCTAATTCTCCGGATATTTTTGGAGGCATTTTGACATGGCGCCAATGTAAACCGAGATTTGTGATAATAATATGCACATTAATCGAGCAAAACATAAATGTATTGTTAACATGATGTCATATGAGTGTCATCTGATGAGATGTTCAACAGGTAGTGATACATTTTATC
>NW_019944307.1:0-7686 GCF_002910315.2 Salvelinus sp. IW2-2015 | reverse complement strand
ACAGCGGTTGTATTAAGAAGTGTATCTTTAATTATATGTAAACATGTATCTTTCATCAAAGTTTATGATGAGTTTTTCCTGTTATTTGACGTGGCTCTCTAATTTCTCCGGATATTTTGGAGGCATTTCTGACATGGCGCCAATGTAAACCGAGATTTGTGGATATAAATATGCACATTATCGAGCAAAACATAAATGTATGGTGAACATGATGTCATATGAGTGTCATCTGATGAAGATGTTCAAAGGTAGTTGATACATTTTATCTCTATTTCTCGTTTTTTTTGAAAGCTATCTTTTGGGAAATGCTGTGTTTTTCTGTGGCTATGTACTGAGCTAACATAATTGTTTGGTGTGCAATATCCTATGTCGTATTATGGATGAGCTGGAATGGGAAGCTAGCTGGCTAGCGTCAGAAAACCTTGAGTAGATCTAGCTTGCTTCCCCTCTGGTCTCCAAGGCCCTGGCTGTCTTTCTGCAAGGCCCACTCCACAAGAACAGGGTGGCTTGGGGGGGGGGGGGCTGACTAGTTACATCAGTCATACCTCCAACTTAAAGGGATAGTCTAGTCAAAAATGTAATTTTTCTGTGTTTTATAATGTATTTATATTTTCACACTATGAGGTTGGAATAATACTGTGAAATTGTGAAAATGCCTTTTTAGTGTAAGAGTTGTTTTTAAATGAAATGTCAGCTTGTTTCGCTTGCCTAGGGTTTTGGATCACCTGGTGACATAACCAGGTGGTATAAGTTAATAGACCAATAACAACAAGAGTTCCAAACCTCTCTGCCAATAAACAGCTAGTTTTCAGGTTACGACACCCTTTTTTAATGTGCCATCTGAAAGACGGCACCCTACGCAGGGCAATGTCCCCTTCACTGCCCTGGGACATTGGGATCTTCTCTGCTTTTATGAAACTTTTATAACAGTTATAACAGTAGTTTTGGTTATTGTCCAGTCGTGTGGCCGAGTGCTGCAAGGAAAGACCTTCTGTCCCAGAACAGAGCGGCACATCTTGCTCTTCATTGTAACCAGAGGGCTGATATTAATACTATGCATGCCATTCTCTCTTGGCTAAGAGTTGAAGAGAGACTGAATGCATCACGTCTTCTTTTTATAAGAAACGTTAATGTGTTCCAAATAGTTTGCATAGTCAACTTACACACAGCTCTGACACACACACTTATCCCACCAGACATGCCACCAGGGGTCTTTTCACAGTCTCCAAATCCAGAACAAATTGAAGAAAGTGTACAGTATTATATAGAGCCCTTATTGCATGGAACTTCCTTCCATCTCATATTGCTCKAATAAACAGCAAACCTGGTTTCAGAAAACAGATAAAGCAACACCTCACAACACAACGCCTCTCCCCTATTTGACCTGGATAGTTTGTGTGAATGTATTGATATGTGGGGTACGTGTCTCATTTTTAAATTGATTTAGTTCTGTCTTTGAGCGGTTCTTGTCTATTAATGTTCTGTATTATGTCATGTTTTGTGTTTTGTGTACTCCAGGAAGAGTAACAGCTAATAGGGATCCTTATAAAATACCAAAAACCTTTGACCAGAGGGCCCTCTACTAGCCCTCCAACACCACTTCTAGCAGCACCTGGTCTCCCATCCAGGGACCGACCAGGACCGACCCTGCTTACCTTCAGAGGCAATCCAGCAGGGTGGTATGCTGTTGAAATGATTTGATATTGAGATAAAAACAACTGCATTGGACCTTGACGAAATCGTTCACTCAAGAGTCAGGAAGTTTCCTGCTCTTCTCAGCCATGTTCTTCTGAATGTTAAGTTTCAGTCTCTTGTCAGCCATGTTCTCTGGGCCTGTTAAGTTGTTCACTGTTTGCCAGAGCTAGCGCCATGTGTCTTCACTGACTACCACCATATGGGATGAACAGGGATGATCAACTAACAGATTCATGATGATTCATTTTTCCAACATACACGCTGAGAAACTGGCACGCACGCAGAATATGTAGCCCCTGCATATAACACAACATATAACATGTCACACAACATGTACTGTGAGTATAACGTGACGTAACCGCCACGCATATCGCGACGTCTAACGTGACGTACGAACATGATTGAAAACAAAGAGAACTAAGTATGACAAGGTATAACAAATAGACATTCTGATTGTTGTCGCTGTTAACTGTGGAAACACAGTCTCAATTCTGTCATTTCTCTCTTCTTTCTCTCTCTCTCCTCTCTCTCTCTCTCTCTCTCTCTCCTTCTCTTCCCTCTCTCTCTCTCTCTCTCTCTCTCTCTCTCTCTCTCTTCTCTCTCTCTCTCTCTCCTCCTCTCTCTCTTCTCTCTCTCTCTCTCTCACTTTCTCTCTCTCTCTCCTCTCTCTCTCTCTCTCTCTCTCTCTCTCTCTCTCTCTCTCTCTCTCTCTCTCTCTCAATTTCCAGTGATTCATTGACTCATTAGTAAGACAGTCGTTTGTTTGTGCGTGTGCGTGTGTGCGCGTGTCTTTTAGACCCACACAGAACAAGAGTCATTATGTTGGGAGAGAAAATTGTCTTCAGTTGTATTGTAGGTGTTTTTTGTAAACTGCTAGAATTGAGGGAGCAGTGGAAGATTGGATACCTGCAAATCAAATCAAATCACATTTTATTAGTCACATACGCCAAATACAACAGTACAGTGAAATGCTTACTTACGAGCTCCTAACCAACAATTCATTTAAAAACAATAAGAAAAAGTAATTAAAGAGCAGCAGTAAAATAACAGTAGAGGACTATAGACAGGGGTGTACCAGTACAGAGTCAATGTGCGGGGCCATCGGTTATTTGAGTGAGTAGTATGTACATGTAGGTAGTTATTAAAGTGACTATGCATAATGAAACAGCAGCAGTTAGCAGCGGTGTAAAAGAGGGGGAGAGAGGGGAGAGGAAATGCAAATAGGCTCTGAGTAGCCATTTGATTAGATGTTCAGGAGTCTCATGGCTTGGGTTAAAGCTGTTAGAAGCCTCTTGGACCTAGACTTGGCGCGTCCGGTACGCTTGCCGTGCGGTAGCAGAGAGAACAGTCTATGACAGGGTGGCTGGAGTCTTTGCCAATTTTTAGGGCCTTCCTCTAACACCACCTGGTGTGTAGAGTCCTGGATGCGAGGAAGCTTTGCCCCGGTGATGTACTGGCCGTTCGCACTACCTTCTGTAGTGCCTTGCGGTCGGAGGCCGAGCAGTTGCCATACCAGGCAGTGATGAACCAGTCAGTATGCTCTCGATCGTGCAGCTATAGAACCTTTTGAGGATCTGATGACTTTCATGCCAAATCTTTTCAGTCTCCTGAGGGGGATAGCTTTGGCGTACCCTCTTTGTCTGGGTGCTTGGACCATGTTAGTTTGTTGGTATGTGGACACCAAGAACTTGAAGCTTCTCAACCTGCTCCACTGCAGCCCCGTCGATGAGAATGGCGGGCGTGCTCGGTCCTCTCTTTCCTGTAGTCAACCATCAACTCCTATCTTGATCACGCTGAGGGAGAGGTTGTGTCCTGCACCACACGGCCAGGCTCTGACCTCCTCCCTATAGGCTGTCTCGTCGTTGTCGATCAGGCCTACCACTGTTGTTCATTGGCAAACTTAATGATGATTTGGAGTAGTGCCAATTGTGCAGTAATGAGTGAACAGGAGTACAGGAGGGGACTGAGCATGCACCCCTGAGGGGCCCCTGTGTTGAGGATCAGCGTTTGCGATGATGTTTTTGTCTACCACCACCCACCCGAGCGAGGCCCGTCAGGAAGTTCCAGGATCCAGTTGCCAGAGGGAGGTGTTTAGTCCAGGTCCTTTAGCTTATGAATGGAGCTTTGAGGGCACTATGGTGTTGAACACTGAGCTGTAGTCAATGAATAGCATTCTCACATAGGTGTTCCTTTTGTCCAGGTGGGAAAAGGCAGTGTGGAGTGCAATAGAGATTGCATCCTCTGTGGATCTGTTGGGGCGGTATGCAAATTGGAGTGGGTCTAAGGTTTCTGGGATAAACATGACCAGCCTTTCAAAGCACTTCATGGCTACAGACGTGAGTGCTACGGGTCGGTAGTCATTTAGGCAGGTTACCTCAGTTTTCTTGGCCACAGGGACTATGGTGGTCTGCTTGAAACATGTTGGTATTGCAGACTCAAACAAGGAGAGGTTGAAAATGTCTGAGAAGAAACTTGCCAGTTGGTCAGTGCATGCTCGGAGTACACGTCCTGGTAATCCATCTGGCCTTGTGGCCTTGTGAATGTTGACCTGTTTAAAGGTCTTACATCGGCTGTGGAGAGCATGATCACACAGTCTTCTGTAACAGCTGGTGCTCTCATGCATGTTTCAGTGATATTTGCCTCGAAGTGAACATAGAAGTAGTTTAGCTCATCTGGTAGGCTCGTGTTACTGGGCAGCTCTCAGCTGTGCTTCCCATTGTAGTCTGTAATGGTTTTCAAGCCCTGCCACATCCGACGAGCGTCAGAGCCGGTGTAGTACAATTTGATCTTAGTCCTGTATTGATGCTTTGCCTGTTTGATGGTTCGTCGGAGGGCATAGAAGGATTTCTTATAAGCTTCCGGGTTAGAGTCCCGCTCCTTGAAAGCGGCAGCTCTACCCTTTAGCTCAATGCAGATGTTGCCTGTAATCCATGGCTTCTGGTTGGGGTATGAACGTACGGTCATTGTGGGGACGACATCGTCGATGCACTTATTGATGAATCCAATGACTGATGTGGTGTACTGATGCCATCGTAGGAATCCCAGAACATATTCCAGTCTGTGATCGCAAAACAGTCCTGTAGCTTAGCATCTGCTTCATCTGACCTCTTTTTTATTGATCTAGACACTGGTGCTTCCTGCTTTAATTTTTGCTTGTAAGCAGGAATCAGGAGGATAGAATTATGGTCAGATTTGCCAAATGGAGAGTGAGCGAGAGCTTTGTACGCATCTCTGTGTGTGGTGTAAAGGTGGCCAAGAGTTTTTTTTCCTCTGGTTGCACATTTAACATGCTGATAGAAATGTGGTAAAATCAAATCAAGTTTATTTTTTTATTTTTTATTTTATTTTTTATTTTATCAAATCAAGTTTATTTTTTATTTTATATAGCCCTTCGTACATCAGCTAATATCTCGAAGTGCTGTACAGACAGGAATACAGCTCATTCAATGCTGTTTTATTGCCAGCCTCAGTCTGTGGTGGTATGTAAACAGCTACGAAAAATACAGATAAAAACTCTCTAGGTAGATAGTGTGGTCTACAGCTTATCATGAGATACTCTACCTCAGGTGAGCAATAGCTCTAGACTTCCTTAGATATKSTGCACCAGCTGTTATTTACAAAAATACATAGTCCGCCGTCCCTTGTCTTACCAGACGCCGCTGTTGTATCCTGCCGGTGCAGCGTATAACCAGTCAGCTGTATGTTGATAGTGTCGTCGTTCAGCCACGACTCCGTGAAGCATAAGATATTACAGTTTTGAATGTCCCGTTGCAAGTTTAATCTTCTGCGTAGGTTATCGATTTTATTGTCCAAAGATTGCACGTTTGCTAGCAGAATGGAAGGAAGTGGGGGTTTATTCAATCACCTACGAATTCTCAGAAGGCAACCCGCCCTCTGTCCCCTTTATCTCCACCTCCTCTTCACGCAAATCACGGGGATCTGGGCCTGTTCCCGAGAAAGCAGTATATCATTCGCACGGGGCTCGTCGGACTCGTTAAAGGAAAAAAAGGATTCAGCCAGTCCGTGGTGAGTAATCGCAGTCCTGATGTCTAGAAGTTATTTTCGGTCATAAGAGACGGTAGCGGCAACATTATTTTCACGCCCTGGCCTTAGTTATCTTTGTTTTCTGTAATATTTTGGTTAGGTCAGGGTGTGACAGGGGGGATGTTTGTGTGTATTTGTCTCGTCTTGGGTGGTGGTATGGTATAGGGGGTTTTGGTAGAGTGTATGGGTTTGTGTTGAGTGTAGGTGTCTAGGTAAGTCTATGGTTGCCTGAATGGTTCTCAATCAGAGACAGCTGTCATTCATTGTCTCTGATTGGGAACCATATTTTAGGCAGCCATAGGCAGTAGGCTATTGTGGGTAATTGTCTATGTGTAGTGTTTAGTGTCAGCACTATTTTGTTTGATATAGCTTCACGGTCGTCTGTTTGTTGTTTTTGTTCGTTTGTTCGTCTTCATGATAAAAGAAGATGTCTTTCTATCACGCTGCGCCTTGGTCCTCTATTCAAAGTTACGACGATCGTGACAATTATGTACAAAATAAGTTACAAACAACGCAAATAAACAAACAAAAAAACACAATTGTTTGGGAACATATAAAACGTCAGCCTTCTTCTCTGGCGCCACTTTTCTGTCCTAGTCTGTCAGGGTAAGGAAGACTTTTCCCTAAAAGTTAACCCTGAGAAGCTAACAGAACTGCCATCACACTGTGACCARGTGGAATAAAGRTGTACAGTGTTTACAGACCTAGGGCCTAGGGAAACATCACGTGGAATAAAGRTGTACAGTGTTTACAGACCTAGGGCCTAGGYAAACATCATGTGATGCCGACTGTCTGTACCTTTCATACTGTTTCATCATGGCCACCATGGCCGTTACACCAAAACTCAAAGAGGGTCGTATCACTTCAATAAATACTCACAGTTACAGTTGAATAAAAGTATTTCATTTATGAGATGTCTTCAAGTGAATGCAAACCGTTTGAATATGCATTTGGCAAGTTATCAAAACATTTGTTTTATATTTTTTTACAACAAGCTGTAAACATAATTACACAGGTTTGAAAGGTTTAGATGTTTCTCTCTGGTTCAACTATTACCGCTGTCATATTGTGACTGAAGGAAGGAGAGGGCGATGTAAACGTCACGATCAAAGTCTGGGTCGGAGTAGGAGAGAGGCGCTCGGAGAGACAGGACCAGTTGGGGGTGTGTACCTCGGCTTTGTGGGTAGAAACAGAAGCACCACGACCCAGACACATATCACACCACAGATTAGCCTAACCTGACAATGTTTAAGAGATTAMGATTATTTAATCCTTTGATGAAAGGGAAGAATGATCTGTCATAATAAAGCGCCATGGAATCACTAGAGATAGTAAAGAATACAGACGGTCAAATCGACACGTTGTTCAGAATCCAGTTTTAATATGAATCAACCATCAAAAGCACATGAAAACCCTTCCTCATTACTGTTACAGGAAAACGGATAAACTGTATAAAGAGCTCATTTATTTGGCATCATTCACAAACTGTCAGGAATAGACGTGAAGAACCTACACAAATAAGTCTTTTTATTTTCTCCACCCAAATATGTTAATATTTATATACAATTAAACTTAATTGTATATACATCAAGGTTTGTCATCCATCCTATAGAGTCTCAACTTTATGTACGTAGAGCGATTGAGGTATACCATTCTGTGGGATCATATTTATCTGGCAGACGAAGCTTTAGTTGAGAGGACAATACCTATTGGCTTTTTGGACATTTTTTACATTACTCATTTTTAATTTACTCTGCAAACTTCTTGATTTTTGCGGGCACAAATAAGAAAGAAAAACATGATTTAATAGTTTGAAACAACAAGTCCTGTTTAGAGAGCTCACTTTGAGTTGATTGTTGTTGTTCAATTTGGTTTAGTAACCCTTAGTAACCATATTGTTGTTGTTCAATTTGGTTTAGTAACCCTTAGTAACCATATTGTTGTTGT
>NW_019944306.1:61848-77939 GCF_002910315.2 Salvelinus sp. IW2-2015 | reverse complement strand
CGCCATACCCCTCTACCCCCTCATTGTACGGGCGATAAGCTACCCCTCTAAACCCTCCTTTGACGGGCGATAGCAATCCCGCTAACCACATCCTTGCGGCGAAAGGCGTATTCCCTCTAACCCTCCTTGACGGGCGATAGCAATCCTCTAACCCACGTCCTTGACGGGCGAAGCTATCCCTCGAACCCCTCCTTGACGGGCGGATAACCACCCCTCTAAACCCTCCTTGCCGGCGAAAGCTACCCCTCACCCCTCCCTTGACGGGCGATAGCTACCCCCTCTAACCCCTCCTCGACGGGCGTAGCTACCCCTTCTAACCCCTCCCTTGACGGGCGATAGCTACCCTCTAACCCCTTCCTTGACGGGCGATAGCTACCCCTCTCCCTCTAAAGCCCCTCCTTGACGGGCGATAGGCGACTATACCTCCTCCTTCGGCTTAGGCAAAGCATTTGACCTCGTGAAACCCCTTGACGGGCGATAGCTTACCCCTCTAGAACCCCTTGACGGGTGAAGTTACCCTCTACCCCTCCTTAGACGGCCGGATAGCTACCCCTCTAACCCCTTGACGGTAGCTACCCTTAACCCCTTGACGGGCGATAGCTTACATCCCCCTTAACCCCTCCTTGACGGGCGATAGCTACCCCTTCTCTAACCCTTGACGGGTGATAGCGGGACAGACTAGTACACAGTGAATCCCATGGGGACAGACTAGTACACACGGCCCCCTTAATGTTCAATATTAACAATGAAAATGTCAGATGGGCCTCAAATCCAAAACACACAGCAAGAGCATGTCTGCATACACAACTTCTTATAGGACTGGGGGAAACAGACAGTCAGGGAACAGAACAGAAAACAAAATAACAACATTGTCAAGGACAGAATTGATCCATACTGTTCCGGATAGAACTGTTATTTAAAAGCATAGGAACCAATTAATAACGTTATTTTACATTCTGGGCATTTTTTCCAGTCCACAAAAAAAACACAACAAGATAATTTTCAAAGCCCTCACTCTCACTCAGAAACCAAATTCCAGCGTCTGCCTGCCAGCGGGAATCTTTGCCAGTTGTATGGCGTGTGTAGCTCCCTGTCCCTCGCCCTCCGAAGCCTAGGGCTACTGTAGCCTCCCCCCGAAGCTAGAGTACTGTAGCCCCTCCCCCTCCCCCCGAAGCCTAGACTACAGTGTAGCCCTCCCCTCCGAAGCCTAGACTACTGTAGCCCCTCCCCTCCGAAAGCCTAGGGCTCTGAGCCCCTACCCCCTCCGAAGCCTAGACTACTGTAGCCACTCCCCCTCGCGAAGCTAGATACTGTACCACTCCCCCTCCGAAGCCTAGACTACTGTAGCCACTCCCCTCCGAGCCTAGAACTACTGTAGCCCCTCCGAAGCCTAGACTACTGTTAGCCACCTCCCGAAGCCTTTAGACTACTGTAGCGCCCTCACTGACGTTACCAAGCGTGATTTAGAATTAGGAGAGATGGTGTTTTATTTGATTTGCTGATGCCCCTCTGCACACACAGTTATCTCTGTCCCACGGTTTGAAGTCAACTCTCGGGAGTTCAAAGACATTCAAAGTTTTCCTGCATTAGAAGCCGTCCTCGTAGATAATTCTGTGGTTCTAATTCAATAATCAATTATTTATTTAGCCCTTCGTACATCAGCTGATATCTCAAAGTGCTTACAGAACCCAGCCTAAACCCCAACAGAAAGCAATGCAGGTGTGTGTTAGATAAACGCACGTTATAACATAGCCGCCCATCGTTGAAGCAAGCCTCCGCTTCTCCTCCGCATCTTTCACTCACATCTTGCGGCCTATTACTTGTCTGTCCAATGCATGTAAACAACTACATTTCTGCCCCCTCTACAGCCAGCTGCTCAACTGCAACTGAATTGGTGAACTTCAGTTGATGTGTCGCTCTAAATAAAAAGGACAGAAGAACAACATAAAACGGTATTATTTTTTGGGGGGGTGGGTCGGTCAGAACTTTATTCGCTGGTCTGAACAGCGGAACAAAATAATATAACGGTTCTGCTCAGAACGAAACGATTGGAAAAATAACGTGGGTTCCACCCCTGCTTTTTCTCATGTGTGCAAGAAACTAAAAACAGTTCCTATCATACCAGACCTCCTACGATACAAAATTGTCCACGTTGTGTCGGGCGGACCAGTTAGTTTCAGTTAGAGAAACAACTTGTCCAGTATCTAGTTGGGGAAAAGCCTGACTAAACCTCTTAAAAACCTGCAGAGGAGTTGACTTAGCCATTACTCACAGGACTGGATCAATACACACAAAACACAGACCGCATCCCCCCCCCCCCCCCTCTCTCTCTCCCACAGAAGATTTTAACAAGCTAAAAAATTCAACAACAAAAAATGTCCTCTTCTTCATCCGGGCCTCGCCTTTAATCTCTTTTGACAAGTTGCTTGTCCGAAGAAAGGAGAAGGATGGAATAAGAAGAAAGTTGGAAGTAACTGCCGTGTATTATGGTCACCGTGTTTCAAGCCCGCCGGCTGTTTCACCTAAGTTAACCCAAGTTACTTGAGCGCCTACCGAAAGTGAAGCTGATGCTGCATGTTCTTTGGCTGGTTAGTATGTCTGGAGAGAGAGAGAGAGAGAGAGAATGATGAGAAAGAAGAGAGAGAGGATGAGAGAGAGAGAGAGAGAGGAGAGAATGAGAGAGGGGAGCAAAGACAGAGAGACAGAAGAGAGAGAGAGAGAAGAGAGAGATGCATCTGCCATGAACAGAATTAGCCAATATTTCACCTTAATAATAAAAAACTCAAAAAGAGCAATTAAGTTTTTGGAAACATTATAAAAATACAGTGGACCCCCTCTCATATCACTACCAAGCCCTGCAATCCAAGAGCTGAGCAAAGTAAAAGAGTTCCCTCATCCAGCTGGTCCTGGAGTTCACAACCTGTTCTATAACACCACTGAAGGCCTGCAGGACCAGACCACGATCCACATCAGGATAAACCACAATTACAACACAGTTTCCAAAACAAATACATTGCTATTTGGGAACACAAGCACAGAAACACACAGCAAAATGCAGTTTGCTATCTGGCCCTAAATCGACAGTACACCGTGGGCTAAATATTTGACCATGGTTACCTGTAAAAACTTAGAAAAAACCAGACAAAGTACAGCTCAGTGAGCACAGCCTTGCCGTGAAAAGGGTAGACACAGGAAAACCTGGCTCCCTGTAGAGAAAGGCTGTGCAACACTGCACACAACAGCCAGAACCTGAAGACGGATTTCTGCATTTCCTGACCAAAATGTTCAAAAATATATAACAATTAGGAGTGTAATTTCCCCAAATTTGAAACCACTTATTCAAGGCTTTCCAAAGACCTTCTTGATGAGAGTAGGGCTACCCGTCCCTGTTGGGGGAGGACGCCGAGAGCTGTGGGTTAGCAGCGCACTACATTGCTGCTGCCATAAGTTGAAGGGACAGTGTCCTGACAGACCATCAACCTGCACATGTCCTCTACTGTTGTTTTTATTTGTTGAATGTATGCTTATTTTGACACTTGTTATGTGTCCTGTTGTCCCGTTGACCAATTTTGATTCTCATTGTATATCTTTTTATAATTGTAATATCCAAAATAAGCTTTGCAATATGTACTTGTACGTACATGCCAATAAAGCAAAATTGAATTGAATTGCAAAGAGAGAGAGTAAAAGAAAGAGAGAGCGGAGAGAAGAGAGAGAGAAGACGATACTGTGTGGCTCTCAGGAGCGAGCTTGTGGCAGAGAGGGAGAAAGAAAGAGGCGAAGAGAGAGAGAAGAAGGAAAGAGAGACGCGGAGAGAGAGCAGAAAGAAAGAAAGAGAGAGCGAAGAGCGAGAGCGATGAGGAAAGAAAGAGGAGAAGCGAGAGAAAGAAGAGGGCGACAGAGAGCGAGAGAACGAAAAGAGAGGACATGAGAGCGAGAGAAAGAAAGAGAGGACAGAGAGCGAGAGAAAGAAAGAGAGGACAGGAGGGAGGAGAGAAAGAAAGAGAGGACAGAGAGCGAGAGAAGGAAAGAAAGACTAGAGGACAGAGAGCGAGAGAAGAAGAGAGGACAGAGAGCGGAGGAAAAAGAGAGGACGACAGACGGACGACAGAACAGACAGAACGACAGACAACAGACAGACAGACAGAGAGAGAAGACAGGAAAGAGAGTGATAACACTTGCATGTCGCTGTGTGAGCTCCAAACTTCTTGGCAGCGAGGGGTTATCTTTGCACAGTAGCATGAGTGTGTGTAGGGATATTTTCACATAGATTTGGAGGAGTGTGTTAGTGATATCTTTCACAGTAGATGAGTGTGCTGTAGATATCTTTCACGTAGATGGTGTGTGTGGGATATCTTTTCAGCAGTAGATGAGTGTGTGTAGGATATCTTTCAGCAGCAGGAAGTTGTGTGTGTGTGTGTGTGTGTCGCAGTGGATATCTTTCAGATGCCAGAGAGACGACAGATGCTTTTCATCTTCAAGCAGACACATTCCTGGCAGCCATGATGTTTACTCTGCATTTATTTATTTATTATTATCTTTGTTTGCTCCCTGTCGGGTTAGCACCCCCCGCCATACCTCGCAAAAACCCTGGGGAGGTGGTTGTGTGTTGTGTGTGTTTGCAGAGCTTGCATTGTGAAGCGGCTCCACTAATACAGCAGCGGACATGAGAGGTGACTGCAGAGTTGAGACAGCAGGGTACTGAGAGGAGTGACTCGCCAGGTGAGACAGCAGAGTATGAGGGTGACGGCAGGTGAGACGCGGGTATGAGAGAAGTGACTGCAGAGTGAGACAGGCAGGGTATGAGAGGGTGACTGCAGGTGGACAGCGGGTGTGAGAGGAGTGACGCCAGTGTGAGACCGCAGCGGAATGCGAGGAGTCGACTGCAGAGTGAGACAGGCAGGGTATTGGAAGGAGTGACTGCAGGTGAGACAGCAGTGTATGAAGGAGTGACTGCAGTGTGAGACAGCAGGGCTATGAGAGGAGTGACCTGCATGTGAGACAGCAGGTATGAGAGGAGTGATGCAGAGTGAGACAGCAGGTATGAGAGAGTGACTGCAGATGAGACAGCAGGGTATGAGAGGAGTGCGCTGTGTGAGACAGCGGTATCGAGGACTACTGCAGAGTGAGACAGACCAGGATGAGAGGATGTGACTGCAGTGTGAACAGCCAGGTATAGAGGAGTGACTGCAGAGTGAGGCACAGCAGCGGTATGAGAGGGAGGACCTTGCAGTGTGAGACACAGGGATATGAGCAGGAGCTGACTGCAGGGTGAGACAGCAGGATGCGGCAGCAGAGCGGGAGCCACAGATGAGACGCCCAGGTGCGTGTGTTACTATAGCGTGAGACTGTTGGAGAGTGGTCTTCTTGGAGCCGAGTGGTGATTGAGAGGTATAGGGAGTTGGAAGATGCTGTCTCTATGAGAGACAGTGCAGTGGTGAATGGAGGCGAGAGTACTGAGAGGAGAGTTTCTTGGAGGAGCGCAGCAAGTTACAGAGAGCATGTAAAAGACAGATGTAGAGATGAGATAGAAGTTGAGATGTGTCTCTGTGGAGGCCAGTGCTGCTTAGGTAATGGGAGTTGAGAGTAGGTGATGCATACTATAGCGAGTAGCAGCCGTAGGCTGATTGTTTAAGAGAGTATGAAGCGCAGCAGTTAAGGAGATGAGTGTACATGTCTCTCGTGGCAGCCGCAGTGACTGGCTATGCGGTTATAATGGGGTGAGCTTGTGAGGTATTGATGTTCTGTCGAGAGTCCATACAGATGCTAGCTGTGTGGGTAGAGTTTGGGAGCCGTTGGAGATGTGTCTCTTGAGCTCCAGGTGACTAGTTCTTGAGGTTATGATGGGAGTTGTGAAGCAGTGATCTCTTGGAGTCCCAGTGCTGTGGTTAATAATGTGCAGTTGAGACGATGTCAGTCTGTGTGAATGCCCCCGTACTCAGCTGTTGTATGGGGCGAGATGAGATGTGCTACATATCGTTTGAATTCTCTTAGATGCTGCTGGGGGTAGTTGGAGAATGTGTGATAGCATTTCTTGGAGCCCATGGTGTTTGTAAAGGATAACCGTTGTGATATGTGTCTCTTGGAGCCAGTGCTGTGGTAATGGGAATATATGAGGCTGATAGTATATCATTGGCAGCCCCGTGCTGTGGTAATTCGGGAGTCGGAGATGTGTCTCTTGGAGCACAGTGTCTGTAATGGGTAGTGTGAGGAGTGTCTCATGAATGGAGCGCCCGTGCTGAATGGTATTGGCGGATGGGAGATGTGCTCTCTCTGGGCCAGTGCTGTATAGTGACTCGGTTAGTTTGAGATTACGAGTGTTCTGTCGAGACCAGCATAGCTTGAGTTGCGTACGCTGAGGAGTTGGAGATGTGTCTTTGAGACCAGTGACTGTAGGTAAATTTGGCAGTTATGGAGATGTTTGTCACTACGCGCTGTCTTTAGGTCCACATAAACTACTGGCTAGCTCCGATTGCGATATCCAGCAGACTTTATGTGGAGGATTGAGTCGAAGGTATATCTACCGCGATCATACTACATGCTCGTTGCTATGCTCAGTCTGTTTACACACACTCGCCACCATTGTATGCCTTACATTACTGGCTGTCTCCCCTGCGAGGTCGACCACCTTGTGATATAGAAGCGTGGAATGGTCGTTGGGTAGAGCTTGGATCGCACACATGATGATCCGCATTGCCAGGGCAGAAATGCCACAGTGTCTTGACCAAGGCAGTTTAAGCTCCCACATCTACATGTTGCCAATTGGAATAGACGCTATTCCTTCACTTACTGGCTAAATCGTTGTTAAGTGAGTTGGTACAATCACTTAACTTTCGACACTTAAGCAAGCTGAGGAGCAATACGAGTCAGCGGAAGACCAGCAGAGTAGCTTTCTCGGTATTGTTTTGTGCTTGAACTGATAGAGCAGCAAAAAAATCAGATGCGCGAGAGAGCGTTTGTTGTGAAGATTTTAGGCAGCCGAGAGCCTAATGTGTTGTGTTGTACATTCTACCAGTATCACAATAACCTCTTCATGATGAAATCAATATCTGGTTGTGTATCCATGGATATTCTCATACCAATTCAATCAACTGCACCTCTAAACACGCGATTAACAAACAAAGCAACTCGGAATGTGTATGGAAAATTAGCTCTCATTACTCGACTCTGAAGTATACGTATTGACATCGAGGGAGCAGACCCTTCCATTAAGCCTTCGTGGATACAGACACTCTGGTAGCAGGAGGGTAAATTGACTCTGTAAACAAAGAGCTGGGGACCACGGACCCCTCGGCTGTTGCTCTGTCACGATATCTTCGTCCCAAATGGATACCTATGTTTCTCGGATGGATTATTAGAATGCACAACTTTCCCACCCAAGGGCTATGGGCAAGACATAATCCACATGAACTTCTTTCACTAAGCATGAGAGGCAGTATTGATGTAAGCTTGGACTCAAGGTAGCACGGGCCCATAGTAAACTGCCTGCGATCGCTTCATATAAGCCAGTCTGGTCCCAATAATGTTTTCGATAAAGACATAGTGCTCTAGTTCATTTATGAAAACACTCTGTGGAGTATACAAAGCTCATATGCAGGCAAAACCTGAGAACATCCAACAGGAAGTGGGAATTCTGAGGGGGATTGGTCATTTTCAACACTATCCTACATCAAATACATTGAACAACACAGTTGGGTGAGCGATATGAGGTGAGTGTGCCACTTTTACTAACGAGACTGTACGCAACTAGACCGTCAACATTTACTAATGATAGACCTTTGATCTGATGCTCCTCACTTGATAAGATAGAGCGGCGAAGGAGGAAGGGAAAGGATCCAGCAGGGTCGTACCCATGAGCTGGCGCGATGCATAGCGTGCGCGATTCGCCTATTCACAAGAGAGCGAGGCTCCTGTTCCATCGACATCTGAAGTCAATGTATATTCTCACTCTGAATGCTCGGAACTTTAAATGAAGATTTATGTTAACAAAACGATTCTCAGGATTGATTCATACATTCATTTGAGAGTTTTAATACGATATACTGACTGTTAGGAAACTTTTTTGACATATTTCGTCTGCATATATAAAGTGAAGCGCGCTTTTCCATGACTTTGGATTTGTTTACAAACACGTACAAAAATAGCTATTGACATAAATGATAGGACATTACGAACAAAACAAACATTACTTGTGGAAGTGGGTATCTGGGAGGCATTCCGACGAAGATCAGTAAAGGATACCAAATGAAAGATTGGGGTAAGTATGCTGTTATTATATGAGATATATATAATAGACATAAGACAACAATAATATCCGCGTGTCGTAAACTGTATAGAGTCTATCAAACTTCTTGTGGACCAGGCGTGAGACGTCTGTTTACTCAGTTATTGAATATTGTAGAGCTTATTGCCGTACAGCTCTCTTTTTGAAGTCGCACACTCAGCGATCTCTCCAATTGAAGAACGAAGTGTATCTAATGTCTATGTAGAGAGATTTATCATATTCATCAAATTATAAGTGAAGAGAGCCTCATTATTCTAATGATGATCATGGACTAGCTCCAATTTCTCCGGTTGATACTCCTATGGGAGGCATGTTGCTGACGTATGGCAGCCAATAGTAAACTGAGGTTCTTTCGCATATAAAATGCAATCTCATAATAAAAAGCCGACACAAAACATATTGTATTGTCTAACGATGAAGTTCATAGAGTGGTGATGATGAGATACTCTATCATTAAAAGTATAGATCATAGTCATTTTACCTCCATTCCATGCATTTGTGAACTCCTCGTCCTTTGGCTGAAAAATTGCGTATGTTAGACTCAGATAGAGTGGTTTTGCTGTGATTTGCGGTGACCGAAGCGATTAATCTGTTATGTGGTGCTTATCGCTAGATTACAGGCCCTATTCTATAATCAGTGAACACTATCCTGGTGGATTAACAACAAGATACCTTTATAAATAGGCACGTCTAGAAACATACAGTGTATGTTTGCCAGGAAATTTAATTATGAAGATTTCTGTAGTTTGAATTTGTTGCATTCACGTGTTCATTGGCTGTTATACATATAGATAACACGCACTCCTCATTCACTCAATAGAACCAGCCCTAGTCCACCAGCGATCAGGCCTTTTAGAGTGTAGAGTAGGACCGAGATGAACCACTCCTCACGTTAAAGCATCTTCATGACAGTCCCATCATTGGAGTTCTTCCAAAAAGCACCTAGAAGACTCTTAGACCAATGAACCAGACAAGGATGCCTCTTGTACTGAGTGATAACCCCAATAAAGGATTAGACCTCTTTCGCTACAATAGCACATAACCGTACGCTCCTCATGAGACAGGCAAAGGTGGCACCATCCCTACGGTGATAGTGCTATGTGATGTGTGAGCGACATCATGCTGTCGGTGAAACGGCTTTTTCCGCAGTGAGGAGAGTGTCAGCCCGCTATGATGGCTTTTTTCATTCTACTGTCTTGTGCTGATCTATCGCACCCACCCAACCGACGCGTGTCTCCCCTCTTCATTCATATAGAATCCAGCCTCTTCTAGCTCATTATCTGACCTGCCTGTTTTCTCATGTGTAGTCTGTTGCCAGTTAGTCGTCGTCTCCTCGTTCGCTCTCCAGCATGTCTTTTTTTTCCCATACTACTTTTCTCTCTCTCTCCACTGTTTTCTAGTTCTACGGTATTTGCCTCTTCTGTGCTGCCCTACCTGACCCTGAAAGCTTTGCCTGTCCATCTGTTTCTTTGTTACTTTGAGAGAGACTGCCCCTGGAAATTGACTGACCATCGCCTGCCTAGGACCGTTGCTTTTGGCCTACCCCTGTTATTTCAAATAAGGTAGTTTGAATGACTGCTACCATCTGCTTCTGGTATGCTCACCGTGAGAGTGCAGTCCGATAGTGCGAACTTGCAATGACTGACCCAGCAGACTCGGACGCTTGCTGGGCAGCCACCATGGACGCCATAAGGAGTTTACTAATAACCTTATGAAGGATTCCACACCTTGGCCGACACCATGACCTGTCCCTCGTGTCATTTTTGGAAAAATTTTTCTTCTCTTTGTTCCTCTTTTTTAAACCTCCCCTGGTCTAGGCGTTCAAAACCTCCCCCTGGTCTAGCTTTTTGAAGGGCTGGTTCTTTAACCTCCCCTGGTCTAGGGCTTATTATGAAGGGCCTGTTCTTTAAACCTCCCCCTGGTCTAGGTTTTATTATGAAGGGCTGTTCTTTAAACCCCCTGGTCTAGGTATTTATTATGAAGGGCTGATTCTTTAGAACTCCCCTGGTCTAGGTTTATTATGAATGGCTGTTCTTTAAACCTCCCCCTGGTCTAGGCTTTATTATGAAGGCTGCTTCTTTTAACCTCCCGCCTGGTCTAGGCTTTATTCATGAAGCGGCTGTTCTGTTAAACCTCCCCCTGGTCTAGTTAGTATTCATGAAGGGCTGTTCTTTAACACCTCCCCCTGTCCTAGGTTTATTATGAAGGCTGTTCTTTAAACCTCCCCCCTGGTCTAGGCTTTATCTATAGAGGCTGTTCTTTAAACGTCCCCTGGTCTAGGCTTTATTGATGTAAAGTGCTATGATATCTTTTAAACCTCCCCCTGGTTAAGTTTTTCATTAATGAAGGGCTGTGTTCTTATGAAGGGCTCGTTCTTAAACCTCCCCGCTGGTCTAGGCTTTATATGGATGGCTAGCTTGCTCGTTTGATAAGGGCTTGATGTCTTTACAGACTATGTGCCCACCTGGTCTAGGTTATTATATGTGAAGGGTCCCTAATGTCTTTAAATTCCTCTCCTCCTGCGTCTAGGCGTTAGAGGAAGCGTCCTCTCACCTTGTTCTTTGACAAGACCTCGATCTAGTTCTGAGGCTCTCCGTGTCGGGATTCGTTAATGGTTAAGAATTTGACAGTGGAAGAGATGCACACTTCCACATCCCGTACCCTATTCATGTATCAAACACGAGAGAGCGCGCGAGCCTGCTGTCCTCAGGTCTTCTACCAGGTTCTGCTGATTTTTTGTATTTCAGAGTACTTAGTACATAGGACTCCTACTAGTGTGATGACCGGCCTGTCAGCCTCCCGACATGAGCTGCTAGCTGAACACACTCTACTGAAGAAGACGCTCCACTGTTCTTCCTCCACTAGAGTATACGTCTCGACCCTTGTTCGCATTATTGGCCATAATTGTTGTATACGCGTGCTCAGTGCGGTGCGGAGTGCGCTTACGCAATAGAGCGTCTTCACTTTAACAACTCAGTCGGAATCACTATGAGCACCACAATCTACACACACACCCCCTAGATGACTTATTCACTGTTCATCACAACTGCAGCAGCCTTACCATGTAATTAGACGCAGATATAAAATAAATGTTTGTCATAACCTGGTAGAGTATACTGGTCCTTGATCAGGATCGATACAGCCACGGTTTCTGTCAGCCCATTTACAGCAATAGTCAGGCGCCTCGAAGCATCCAGTGTGTACTCAATTGCATAACATCACACCAGTCAGGCTACGCCAGATGCATCTACCCTGCGAGACGACACAACGTGGACTGGACCAAGATAACAACTGATCCTGCCTCCTGTGAGTCACATTATAGCACAGAAGATCTCCGCTATGTTCTCTTATACAGCTAGTATGTTCTCATCTTCCTCTATCTCTGCTTCTGTATCTCGTCTCTCCTGTCTCTCTCGTCATGTCCATTCTCCTCTGCTTCTGACTTCTCCTGCTCTACTACTTAATCTCTCTCTCTCTGTTATCTCATCTCGTTTACTACTCTTCTCTCCACTTGTTAGTAGGACATCTGCTCACTCCTGAATGCGGCTCGTCTGCATGTCCTGCGCATCTAGCCTGATCCGAACCCTCTCGCGAGTCACTCCTCATCATACCATGCATAAAGAGTACTCACACGCTCGTCACACTCCTCTATACTGTAGCATGTACGTCACTGCTTGCAGTCCTACATACCCTTCTCCATACCTCCTGTCATCAAACACTGCAGTCACTCGCTACTCATACCCTGACTGTCTCCTTCTGCGTCCTCCTCTTCTAATACTCCCTGCTGATTTCTTCACTTCATGCTCTGTCTACTTCCATCTTCATACCTAGCTGTACTCACTACTGCAGTTACAACTCTTCATCTACTAGTCCCTTGCTGAATCTCACTTCTTGCCAGTCACTTCTTCTCAGATTACTCGCGCTCGTCTGTTCGTCACATCTGCTCCCTCCCTCATTCACTCCTCTCTACCTGCTGTCTCACACAGTAAGTTCACTTCCGTCATACCACTGCTAGCTTGCTCACTCTGCCAGTCACTCCTCTCATACCCTGCTGTCTCACTCTGCTCATCACTCCCTCGCTTACACCTGCTGTCTAGACCACTGCAGTTCCACTCTCTCATACCCTGCTGCTGTAACCCGCCGCATCACACTCTCATACACTCTTCTGTCTGCACATCTAGCATGCTATGCTGTCGGTACCCTGCTGTCATACATCTCTGCAGTGTCCACTCCTCTCATACCCTGCGGTCTCATCTGCAGTCACAACTCCTCCTTACCCTGTCTGTCTCTACTCTGCTACTCCGCACTCCTCTCTCTTGTGTGCCCTGCTATGTATTAGTGGAGCCTGATTCCACATGCAAGCTTCTTGCAACACACACACACAACACACACACACCTCCCCAAGTGTTTTTGCGTTTGATGGCCGGGTGCTGACGTACTCAATGTGAATAGCAAACAAAGATAAGTGATAAAATAAATAATGCGAGTAAAACATCATGTATGCTCCGAATGTGTCTGGATTGAGAGTAAAAGCCATCTGTCTGCTCGTTCTGCATCTCGAGGGGTGGTTATCACCCGTCAAGGAGGGGTTAGAGGGGTGGTTATCACCCGTCAAGGAGGGGTTAGAGGAGTAGCTATCGCCCGTCAAAGAGGGGTTAGAGGGGTGGTTATCGCCCGTCAAGGAGGGGTTAGTTTTCTTATCGCCCCACGATTCTCTGTTGATTTTTATGCTACATTTCTAAGGTTTAGGAAACTACTAATGTTGAGGTATCTGGTTTTATATAGTCTGAATAGTGTTGTTACCGATTGTGTCTTTGATGGATCCAAGCTAAACTTTTTTCTTGTCTGGCTTTTGTACCAGCATTTTGCAGATGTTGTTGCTGTTGACTTCCGTCAGATCAGTTCAGTTCAGATCAAATTAAGTGTTTGAATGAAAACACTAACGTCCTGTCTTCTCTCTGTCTCCTCCCAGGTGTCTGTCTTCGTGAAGGGGAGCGAGGAGGAGTCGCTTTGTGTCTTCGTTGAGGGGAGCGAGGAGGAGTCGTTTTGTGTCTTCGTTGAGGGGAGCGAGGAGTCGCCGCTTTGTGTCTTCGTTGAGGGGGGCGAGGAGTCGCCGCTTTGTGTCTTCGTTGAGGGGGGCGAGGAGGAGTCGCTTTGTGTCTTCGTTGAGGGGGGCGAGGAGGAGTCGCTTTGTGTCTTCGTTGAGGGGAGCGAGGAGTCGCCGCTTTGTGTCTTCGTTGAGGGGAGCGAGGAGGAGTCGCTGTGCCAACCTGGACCATCATGGTGCCTAACATTCACCCTGCAGTTCCCCTCCTGCCCAGAGGGGCGGTGCCATCCCTCCTGCTGCTACTCAGTTGCCTGGTGCTCTCCTCTCAGGCTGACAGTAAGTACTGCACTTTATGTTTGACTAAAAACATGCTTTTGAACTATACCCTAGGATCATGCCAGAATACAGCCATACCTGTGTTGCATGGTGTTAGAAACACTAAGTTTGTGGGTTTGATTCCTGTTGGAGGCACTTACTAAAACACACCCACTGTACTTGAAGTTGTTTTGGATAAAAGCGTTTACTAAATGGCATATATTATAATACATTAACAAAGCTGTATGTTTCTTTAGATTTTATACCGATTGAGGGACCAAATAGATTACAATTAATTTGTAATTTGTTCCGTCAGTCTCATAGAAGTACACTATTACAGTACATTTAAACTGCATTGCTGAATATTAATTTGCGCTCTAGCTTGTTTGTTTGTTTGTTTGTTTGCTTAAGGAGACGCTGCTCACGCTGTGCAATTTGCTGCTTAATTTAACTCCGTACATACCACTCCAGGGCCCATTGGTCCCGATGGCGCTGGAACTTATAACCAGGCGTCTTTCCTACAACGGCCCAAGATGTAACGTGCGTTACCCAAAAACACCACGCAGTGAGAACGGTCGCTAAGGGCGTCGTTGGAGCGGGTGTCAACACTGATAGGATCGTAAAGAAAAGCTGCTCTCGGATCAGTTTTCTCCATTCAAATCTGACCTCAACATTATAATTATTTCACAATACTGATGACGGATCAGATCCTAGAGAGATATTACCACCTACAATTTGGCAAATCATTGCGCACGTTAAGCTACACGTCATGAAATATATCGAGAGAAATTACAAACAGTAGCCTACAAGTAGCAAAATAGAACTCAATTGATTGAACATTAAATGTATTTCAATATGATTAAAATAGAGATATAGACTGTTTTATATTTTAATGCAGTCATCTCGGCTTTCATTTGAAGGATCTTTTTATACGTCGATCGTTTGTATCAAATGCAAAGACATTGGCAAGTTTTGAATTTGTAGTTAACTTTGTTCTGGAGTCATCGGTGGTCACATAGAGACGGATCAAACCATGTGATTCTGTTCAGCGGAGATCTTCTGTGTATAAAGTGACACAGGAAGGCAAACCGTGTACTGGTCCAGTCCACTTGGTCTCCCAGGTAGATTCTGGTACCGCCATACTCCGCTGCTTTCTAAATGCACTGCTGGTGTCCTGTAGAATATTCTAGAAACAGTACATGGGGGGGTGTGTGTGTGTGTGTGTGTGTGTGTGTGTGTGTGTGTGTGTGTGTGTGTGACCTCAGTACCCTACTGTCTATCTTAATGAAGATAGGGGTCTGGAGAAGTGCTCTCTTCGAGATGTGTCGCTGTCGCTAGGTCCTGGGGCTCCTGGGAGTCTGTGTGACCCCCGGGGTTGTGGAGTGTGGAGAGATGCCCTACAGAAGAGGAGGGGTCAAGGACCAAAATTAATTTGGCACATAACCTGAACTACAGCGCTGTCACAGGGTCACTGTAATTCAATTAGATCACACGCGCGCGAGCACACACACACACTCATTTTCTATCCCACGTTTCAACCTTCCCCGCCACTCGCTGTGTGACCTTTAGCCTCAGACTTGAACACGTGTCAGTGAATTAGTGACCTACGGGAACATGTTCTATTCTCTACTAATGTACTCTAGAATGCTGACAGCATGCAGTACGCCAAGGATTCCATTTCCTCCACAATAATGTAGAGATGAGTCATTTCAGCCCCTTTTTTCACCTCTGACCCTCCGACATATAGGATGAATGAAGTGGTTATGTAATGTTTGAGTGGTAAATAAATTAAACTCAGCGTTAGTCAGAACAGAAACAAAGATAGACAATTGACTGTAATATTATTTTCCTGTTAATTAGCCTATCTGATGTGGTAGCTTCTATCTAGCTGTGTGGTCCTCTGCTCTTCTCTCTACTGTGTAAGCCTTACCTCTCTATAGGCCCAGACAGGCAGGCAGGCAGGCAGACAGACAGACAGACAGACAGGCAGGCAGGCAGGCAGGCAGGCAGGCAGACAGACAGACAGACAGACAGACAGACCAGACAGACAGGGACAGACAGACAGACAGACAGGACAGGACAGACCTCCCTGTTCTCTAACTACAGTAATGCTATTAATCAGAGAAGGATGCTTTCACTTATCATGATTCATATGCTACTCTGAAGTCCTTTCTGTACTGTGTTTAAGCCTGACCTCTCTATAGCCCAGACAGACAGACCTCTTCTAAAGCTGGTCCCCTCTGTTCTGCTGCCTAACAAACTCCAGTAATCAGATCATTACTAGGTAAAACGACCCAGTGGAGCCTTTAAATTCTCACACAAAGACAGTCTCTGTGTCGTGACCAACTGGAAACCTCGTCTTCCTGATTTACAAGACCAAGCACTGAGAGCGTCTACCACGATCAATAGACCAGAGTGGCTAGTTGAGCATGGTAAGAATTCTTA
>NW_019944306.1:44816-58013 GCF_002910315.2 Salvelinus sp. IW2-2015 | reverse complement strand
CAGGCAGGCAGGACAGGGACAGGAACAACAGACAGGCAGCAGGCAGCAGGCAGGGCAGGCAGGCAGACAGGCAGGCAGGCAGGACAGGGCAGACAGGGCAGGGCAGGCAGGCAGGCAGGCAGGGCAGGCAGACAGACAGACAGACAGACAGACAGACAGACAGACGCAGACCAGACAGACAGACAGACAGACAGACAGACCTCCCTGTTCTCTAACTACAGTAATGCTATTAATCAGAGAAGGATGCTTTCATCTTATCATGATTCATATGCTACTCTGAAGTCCTTTCTGTACTGTGTTTAAGCCTGACCTCTCTATAGGCCCAGACAGACAGACCTCTTCTAAAGCTGGTCCCCTCTGTTCTGCTGCCTAACAAACTCCAGTAATCAGATCATTACTAGGTAAAACGACCCAGTGGAGCCTTTAAATTCTCACACAAAGACAGTCTCTCTGTTCGTGACCAACTGAAACCTCGTCTTCTGATCAGACAGTCACTGAGCCTCTCTCTACAATGGGCTGGTAGTTAAGGACAGTCACTGAGCCTCTCTCTACAATGGCTGGTAGTTAGACAGTCACTGAGCCTCTCTCTACAATGGGCTGGTAGTTAGACAGTCACTGAGCTCTCTCTACAATGGGCTGGTATTAGACAGTCACTGAGCCTCTCTCTACAATGGGCTGGTAGTTAAGGACAGTCACTGAGCCTCTCCTACAATGGGCGTGGTAGTTAAGGACAGTCACTGAGCCTCTCTCTACAATGGGCTGGTAGTTAGACAGTTCACTGAGCCTCTCTCTACAATGGGCTGGTAGTTAGACAGTCACTGAGCCTCTCTCTACAATGGGCTGGTAGTTAATGACAGTCACTGAGCCTCTCTCTACAATGGGCTGGTAGTTAGACAGTCGCTGAGCATCTCTCTACAATGCGCTGGTAGTTAGACAGTCACTGAGCCTCTCTTACAATGGGCTGGTAGTTAGACAGTCACTGAGCCTCTCTCTACAATGGGCTGGTAGTTAGACAGTCACTGAGCTCTCTCTACAATGGGCTGGTAGTATAGCAGTCACTGAGCCTCTCTACAATGGGCTGGTAGTTATGGACAGTCACTGAGGCCTCTCTCTACAATGGGCTGGTAGTTAATGACAGTCACTGAGCCTCTCTCTACAATGGGCTGGTAGTTAGACAGTCGCTGAGCATCTCTCTACAATGCGCTGGTAGTTAGACAGTCACTGAGCCTCTCTCTACAATGGGCTGGTAGTTTAGACAGTCACTGAGCCTCTCTCTTACAATGGGCTGGTAGTTAGACAGTCACTGAGCCTCTCTCTACAATGGGCTGGTAGTTAGCCAGTCACTGAGCCTCTCTCTACAATGGGCTGGTAGTTATGGACAGTCACTGAGCCTCTCTCTACAATGGGCTGGTAGTTAATGACAGTCACTGAGCCTCTCTCTACAATGGGCTGGTAGTTAGACAGTCACTGAGCCTCTCTCTACAATGGGCTGGTAGTTAAGGACAGTCACTGAGCCTCTCTCTACAATGGGCTGGTAGTTAGGACAGTCACTGAGCCTCTCTCTACAATGGGCTGGTAGTTAAGGACAGTCACTGAGCCTCTCTCTACAATGGGCTGGTATTAATGACAGTCACTGAGCCTTCTCTCTACAATGGGCTGGTAGTTAGACAGTCACTGAGCCTTCTCTTCACAATGGGCTGGTAGTTAAGGACAGTCACTGAGCCTCTCTCTACAATGGGCTGGTAGTTAGACAGTCGCTGAGCATCTCTCTACAATGGCTGGTAGTTAGACAGTCACTGAGCCTCTCTCTACATGGGCTGGTAGTTAGAACAGTCACTGAGCCTCTCTCTACAATGGGCTGGTAGTTAGACAGTCACTGAGCCTCTCTCTACAATGGGCTGGTAGTTAGCCAGTCACTGAGCCTCTCTCTACAATGGGCTGGTAGTTATGGACAGTCACTGAGCCTCTCTCTACGATGGGCTGGTAGTTAATGACAGTCACTGAGCCTCTCTCTACAATGGCTGGTAGTTAGACAGTCACTGAGCCTCTCTCTACAATGGGCTGGTAGTTAAGGACAGTCACTGAGCCTCTCTCTCAAATGGGCTGGTAGTTAAGGACAGTCACTGAGCCTCTCTCTACAATGGGCTGGTAGTTAAGGACAGTCACTGAGGCTCTCTCTACAATGGGCTGGTAGTTAGACCAGTCACTGAGGCCTCTCTCTACAATGGCTGGTAGTTAAACAGGTTCCACTGAGCCTCTCTCTACAATGGGCTGGTAGTTAAGGACAGTCACTGAGCCTCTCTCTACAATGGGCTGGTAGTTAGACAGTCACTGAGCCTCTCTCTCTACAATGGGCTGGTAGTTAGACAGTCACTGAGCCTCTCTCTACAATGGGCTGGTAGTTAAGGACAGCAGGAGACAGTTGTCTGGGTCATATTCAAAACAGCCAGCTACACAAGGCAGATATCTATCCCAGCCTGTTAGACCTCAGGCTGCGTCTCTACATAGTGATATAAGGAACCTACATTTACATCTGAGACATTTTGCATAACGATGATGTAGATTCATAGCTGCCTGCACCAAATTGTCGTTTGTTGTTGGAGACAGATGAGACTAGATAAAGTTCCTTTTCACATTGGGAGAGGGAAGTGAAAACGAAAGGGAAGTGTTGTTTTCAAATGCATGTTGCTTTTCAATTTAGTGAGATTTCTGGGATTTCCAGCCATTTTAGTAGCCAAACCATTCCACCTGTTTTGTAAGATCCATTATCGGGAGTAGACCAATAGAATCCCTCCCACCCCAGTGTTCCAGAATCTAGGGGCCGTATGAGGCATTGTGACATCATTAGTCTCATGTGAGCATTTAACCCCGTCCTGTACAGACGGGACAGGGCAATCAATCCTGAGTGGTGACCTCAGACGCCCCCTGTTGATCCCTAGGGAATGCACTGTAATCAACCCGGGCCCCGTTGATCCCTAGGGAACACACTGTAATCAACCCGGGTCTCTATACAGCACAATAGACCACCACTCCTTTACCAACAAGGTCATACTCAAAGTCACACAGAACAAAACCCATCTTGTCTATACATTATCCCTTAAATATAAATGGTTTGTCTCTTTATTTCATTTTGACTTATTTCATGGTGGGAAAACCTTTTGTACTTTTAATTTAACTTTTAACTTTTAACTTTTGTTTCAGTCTGAGACATCTGTAGTGTCCCTTTCATGACAGTCAAGACCACTGAGCTTCTCTTAGTGCTCCTGCCTGTTATTGTACTAGCCTGATTCCAGATCAGTTTCTGCTATCATGTCAAGTCCCTGCCTGCCTGTTATTGTACTAACCTGATCCCAGATCAGTTTCTGCTATCATGTCAGGTCCCTGCCTGCCTGTTATTGTACTAACCTGATCCCAGATCAGTTCCTGCTATCATGTCAAGTCCCTGCCTGCCTGTTATTGTACTAACTGATCCCAGATCAGTTCCTGCTATCATGTCAAGTCCCTGCCTGCCTGTTATTGTACTAACCTGATCCCAGATCAGTTCCTGCTATCATGTTCAAGTCCCTACCTGCCTGTTATTGAACTAGCCTGATTCCAGATCAGTTTCCTGCTATCATGTCAAGTCCCTACCACCTGTTATTGTACTAGCCTGATTCCAGATCAGTTCCTGCTATCATGTCAAGTCCCTACCTGCCTGTATTGTACTAGCCTGATTCCAGATCAGTTCCTGCTATCATGTCAAGTCCCTACCTGCCTGTTATTGTACTAGCCTGATTCCAGATCAGTTCATGCTATCATGTCAAGTCCCTACACTGCCGTTATTGTACTAACCTGATTCCAGATCAGTTCATGCTATCATGTCAAGTCCTACCATGCCAGACATGGAAAGGAGTGACAAGAGTGGCATGATGGCATAACAGACTGGCGAAATATATGTGTCATAAGGCATCACTCTGGGATGTAAAATATGTTTTACTATGATTATTAGTCGCTATGGATACGAGTAGGATCTCTGCTAAAATGTACAAGTTGACTTCATGTAAACGGTTAGAATTACTTTTCCAAGTCACTCTCCTAGCCTGCTGTTTCAAGAAGACTCCTTAGTCCATTCAACAACAAAAAGAAAAGGTGAATGATACATAAATAGATATGCGTAGCTAATAGCCATGTAATTGGCTGGTAATGGCGTAGCTACACGCAGTTCAACACTAAACGCTCAGAAAGAGAAATTTATCTTTTCTCTGTTAAAGGGGGTTTCTGGATGGCTCAGTCGTAGTAGTCTGTAAACTGACGTGTTAAAGGGGGTTTCTGGATGGCTCAGTCGTGTAGTCTGTAAACTGACGTGTTAAAGGGGGTTATGGATGGCTCAGTCGTAGTAGTCTGTAAACCGACGTGTTAAAGGGGGTTTCTGGATGGTCAGTCGTAGTAGTCTGTAAACTGACGTGTTAAAGGGGGTTTATGGATGGCTCAGTCGTTGTAGTCTGTAAACTGACGTGTTAAAGGGGGTTTATGGATGGCTCAGTCGTTGTAGTCTGTAAACGACGTGTTAAAGGGGTTTCTGGATGGCTCAGTCGTTGTAGTCTGTAAACCGACGTGTTAAAGGGGGTTTCTGGATGGCTCAGTCGTTGTAGTCTGTAAACTGAGTGTTAAGGGTTTTGGATGGCTCAGTCGTAGTAGTCTGTAAACTGACGTGTTTAAAGGGGGTTTCTGGATGGCTCAGTCATAGTAGTCTGTAAACCGACGTGTTAAAGGGGTTTCTGGATGGCTCAGTCATAGTAGTCTGTAAACTGACGTGTTAAAGGGGTTTCTGGATGGCTCAGTCATAGTAGTCTGTAAACTGACCGGTTAAAGGGGGTTTCTGGATGGCTCAGTCGTAGTAGTCTGTAAACTGACGTGTTAAAGGGGGTTTCTGGATGGCTCAGTCATAGTAGTCTGTAAACTGACGTGTTAAAGGGGGTTTCTGGATGGCTCAGTCGTAGTAGTCTGTAAACTGACGGTTAAAGGGGGTTTCTGGATGGCTCAGTCGTAGTAGTCTGTAAACTGACGTGTTAAAGGGGTTTCTGGATGGCTCAGTCATAGTAGTCTGTAAACTGACGTGTTAAAGGGGTTTATGGATGGCTCAGTCGTAGTAGTCTTGTAAACTGACGTGTTAAAGGGGGTTTCTGGATGGCTCAGTCATAGTAGTCTGTAAACCGATGTTAAAGGGGGTTTCTGGATGGCTCAGTCATAGTAGTCTGTAAACTGACGTGTTAAAGGGGTTTCTGGATGGCTCAGTCATAGTAGTCTGTAAACTGACCGTGTTAAAGGGGGTTTCTGGATGGCTCAGTCGTAGTAGTCTGTAAACTGACGTGTTAAAGGGGGTTTCTGGATGGCTCAGTCATAGTAGTCTGTAAACTGACGTGTTAAGGGGGTTACTGGATGCTCAGTCGTAGTAGTCTGTAAACTGACGGTTAAAGGGGGTTTCTGGATGGCTCAGTCGTAGTAGTCTGGTAAACTGACGTGTTAAAGGGGGTTTCTGGATGGCTCAGTCATAGTAGTCTGTAAATGACGTGTTAAAGGGGGTTTCTGGATGGCTCAGTCGTATAGTAGTCTGTAAACTGACGTGTTAAAGGGGGTTTCTGGATGGCTCAGTCATAGTAGTCGTAAACTGACGTGTTAAAGGGGGTTTCTGGATGGTCAGTCCGTAGTAGTCTGTAAACCGACGCTTGTTAAAGGGGGTTTCTGGATGGCTCAGTCGTAGTAGTCTGTAAACTGACGTGTTAAAGGGGGTTTCTGGATGGCTCAGTCGTAGTAGTCTGTAAACCGACGTGTAAAGGGGGTTTCTGGATGGCTCAGTCGTAGTAGTCTGTTAAACTGACGTGTTAAAGGGGGTTTCTGGATGGTCAGTCGTAGTAGTCTGAAACCGACGTGTAAAGGGGGTTTCTGGATGGCTCAGTCGTAGTAGTCTGTAAACTTTCGTGTTAAAGGGGGTTTCTGGATGGCTCAGTCGTAGTAGTCTGTAAACTGACGTGTTAAAGGGGGTTTCTGATGGCTCATGTCGTAGTAGTCTGTAAACTGACGTGTTAAAGGGGGTTTCTGGATGGCTCAGTCGTAGTAGTCTGTAAACTGACGTGTTAAAGGGGGTTTCTGGATGGCTCAGTCGTAGTAGTCTGTAAACTGACGTGTTAAAGGGGTTTCTGGATGGCTCAGTCGTAGTAGTCTGTAAACTGACGCGTTAAGGGGGTTTCTGGATGGCTCAGTCGTAGTAGTCTGTAAACTGATCGTGTTAAAGGGGGTTTCTGGATGGCTCAGTCGTAGTAGTCTGTAAAACTGACGTGTTAAAGGGGGTTTCTGGATGGGCTCAGTCGTAGTAGTCTGTAAACTGACGTGGTAAAGGGGGTTTTCTGGATGGCTCAGTCTATAGTCTGTAAACTGACGCGTGTTAAAGGGGTTTCTGGATGGCTCAGTCGTAGTAGTCTGTAAACTGCGTGTTAAAGGGGTTTCTGGATGTCAGTCGTAGTGTCTGTAAACTGACGTGTTAAAGGGGGTTTCTGGATGGCTCAGTCGTAGTAGTCTGTTAAACTGACGTGTTAAAGGGGTTTCTGAATGGCTCAGTCGTAGTAGTCTGAAACTGACGTGTTAAGGGGTTTCTGGATGGCTCAGTCGTAGTAGTCTGTAAACTGTCGTGTTAAAGGGGGTTTCTGGATGGCTCAGTCGTAGTAGTCTGTAAACTGACGTGTTTAAGGGGTTTCTGGATGGCTCAGTCGTAGTAGTCTGTAAACTGACGTTAAAGGGGGTTTCTGGATGGCTCAGTCGTAGTAGTCTGTAAACTGATGTGTTAAAGGGGGTTTCTGGATGGCTCAGTCGTAGTAGTCTGTAAACTGACGTGTTAAAGGGGGTTTCTGGATGGCTCAGTCGTAGTAGTCTGTAAACTGACGTGTTAAAGGGGGTTTCTGGATGGCTCAGTCGTAGTAGTCTGTAAACTGACGTGTTAAAGGGGGTTTCTGGATGGCTCAGTCGTAGTAGCTGTAAACGACGTGTTAAAGGGGGTTTCTGGATGGCTCAGTCATAGTAGTCTGTAAACGACGTGTTAAAGGGGGTTTCTGGAGCTCAGTCGTAGTAGTCTGTAAACTGCGTGTTAAAGGGGGTTTCTGGATGGTTCAGTCGTAGTAGCTGTAAACCGACGTGTTAAAGGGGGTTTCTGGATGGCTCAGTCGTAGTAGTCTGTAAACTGTCGTGTTTAAAGGGGGTTTCTGGATGGCTCAGTCGTAGTAGTCTGTAAACTGACGTGTTAAAGGGGGTTTCTGGATGGCTCAGTCGTAGTAGTCTGTAAAACTGACGTGTTAAAGGGGTTTCTGGATGGTTCAGTCGTAGTAGTCTGTAAACTGATGTGTTAAAGGGGTTTCTGGATGGCTCAGTCGTAGTAGTCTGTAAACTGACGTGTTTAAAGGGGGTTCTGGATGGCTCAGTCGCTAGTAGCTGTAAACTGACGTGTTAAAGGGGGTTTCTGGATGGCTCAGTCATAGTAGTCTTAAACTGACGTGTTAAAGGGGGTTTCTGGATGGCTCAGTCGTAGTAGTCTGTAAACTGACGTGTGTTAAAGGGGGTTTCTGGATGGCTCAGTGTAGTAGTCTGTAAACCGACGTGTTAAAGGGGTTATGGATGGCTCAGTCGTAGTAGTCTGTAAACTTGACGTGTTAAAGGGGGTTTCTGGATGGCTCAGTCGTAGTAGTCTGTAAACCGACGTGTTAAAGGGGGTTTCTGGATGGTTCAGTCGTAGTAGTCTGTAAACTGATGTGTTAAAGGGGGTTCTGGATGCTCAGTCGTAGTAGTCTGTAAACTGACGTGGTAAAGGGGGTTTCTGGATGGCTCAGTCGTAGTAGTCTGTAAACTGTCGGTTAAAGGGGGTTTCTGGATGGCTCAGTCGTAGTAGTCTGTAAAACTGACGGTTAAAGGGGGTTTCTGGATGGCTCAGTCGTAGTAGTCGTAAACTGACGTGTAAAGGGGTTTCTGGATGGCTCAGCGTAGTAGTCTGTAAACCGACGTGTTAAAGGGGTTTCTGGATGGCTCATCGTAGTAGTCTGTACAACTGACGTGTTAAAGGGGTTTCTGGATGGCTCAGTCGTAGTAGTCTGTAAACTGACTTGTGAAGGGGGTTTCTGGATGGCTCAGTCGTAGTAGTCTGTAAACTGACGTGTTAAAGGGGTTTCTGGATGGCTCAGTCGTAGATAGTCTGTAAACCAGTGTTAAAGGGGTTTCTGGATGGCTCAGTCGTAGTAGGCTGTAAACCGACGTGTTAAAGGGGGTTTCTGGATGGCTCAGTCGTAGTAGTCTGTAAACTGACGTGTTAAAGGGGGTTCTGGATGGCTCAGTCGTAGTAGTCTGTAAACCTGACGTGTTAAAGGGGTTTCTGGATGGCTCAGTCGTAGTAGTCTGTAAACCGACGTGTTAAAGGGGGTTTCTGCATGGCTCAGTCGTAGTAGTCTGTAAACCGACGTGTAAAGGGGGTTTCTGGATGGCTCAGTCGTAGTAGTCTGTAAACTGACGCGTTAAAGGGGGTTTCTGGATGGCTCAGTCGTAGTAGTCTGTAAACTGACGTGTTAAAGGGGTTTCTGGATGGTTCAGTCGTAGTAGTCTGTAAACTGACGTGTTAAAGGGGGTTTCTGGATGGCTCAGTCGTAGTAGTCTGTAAACTGACGTGTTTAAAGGGGTTCTGGATGGCTCAGCCGTAAGTAGTCTGTAAAACTGATGGTATTAATGATCTGTAGAAATCTGGTAAATCTACATCTCTATGTTCAACATGAGTGCAGGGAACAGAAGGTCGAAATAAGGGAGATGGGCAGTGGGAGTGGGCGGCTGGATGGAAATTGGATGTGTTTTTTTTTAAGTGTCCATATGGTCACCCAGCGAAAATGACGGGATGGAAATTGATTTATTTTAATAAAGTAACCACATCCAGCAGTGAGAGACACTGGAGAACTGATATCTGGTAATCACAGCTGTGGTCCCCGAGACCATCCCAGCCAGGACAACAAGACAGGGACCATCCCAGCCAGGACAACAGAGACAGGGGACCATCCCATCCAGGACAACAGACAGGGGACCAACCCAGCCAGGACAACAGAGACAGGGGACCAACCCAGCCAGGACAACAGAGACAGGGGACCAACCCAGCCAGGACAACAGAGACAGGGGACCAACCAGCCAGGACAAAGAGACAGGGCATCCCAGCCAGGACAACAGAGACAGGGGACCAAACCAGCCAGGACACAGAGACAGGGGACCATCCCAGCCAGGACACAGAGACAGGGGACAACCAGCCAGGACAACAGAGACAGGGGACCAACCCAGCCAGGACAACAGAGACAGGGGACCATCCCACCAGGACAACAGAGACAGGGGACTACCCAGCCAGGACAACAGAGACAGGGGACCAACCAGCCAGGACAACAGAGACAGGGACCATCCAGCCAGGAAACAGACAGGACCAACCAGCCAGGCAACAGAGACAGGGACCAAACCCAGCCAGGACAACAGAGACAGGGACCAACCCAGCCAGGACACAGAGACAGGGGACCAACCCAGCCAGGACAACAGAGACAGGGGGACATCCCAGCCAGGACAACAGAGGGGACAACCCAGCCAGACAACAGAGACAGGGGACCAACCCAGCCAGGACAACAGAGGGACAGGGGGACCATCCCAGCTAGGACAACAGAGACAGGGGACCACCAGCCAGGACATCAGAAACAGGGGACTTTCCCAGCCAGGACCACAGAGACGGGACCATCCCAGCCAGGACCACAGAGACAGGGGACCATCCCAGCTAGGACAACAGAGACAGGGGACCATCCCAGCTAGGACAAACAGAGACAGGGGACCATCCCAGCCAGGACCACAGAGACAGGGACCAACCCAGCCAGGACAACAGAGACAAGGGACCAACCCAACCAGGACAACGAGGACAGGGGACCAAACCCAGCCAGGACAACAGAGACAGCGGACCAACCCAGCCAGGGCATCAGAGACAGGGGACTTTCCCAGCAGACCACAGAGACAGGGGACCAACCCAGCCAGGACAACAGAGACAGGGGACCAACCCAGCCAGGACCACAGAGACAGGGGGACCAACCCAGCAGGACCACAAGACAGGGACTTTCCCAGCCAGGACCACAGAGACAGGGGACCAACCCAGCCAGGACCACAGAGACAGGGGACTTTCCCAGCCAGGACCACAGAGACACAGGGGACCAACCCAGCCAGGACCACAGAGACAGGGACTTTCCCAGCCAGGACCACAAGAGACAGCGGACCAACCAGCCAGGACCACAGAGACAGGGACCAACCCAGCCAGGACCACAGAGACAGGGGAAGAGAGGGATGGAGAGGGAGGGGGGGGGGGCTTATGGGAGTGAAGCAACAGAAGAGAGAGATGATGAGAAAGACGGGGATAAGAGTGCCAAAAACAGAGAGAGAGAGAGAGAGAGAGAGAGAGAGGAAGCCTTTCACGTGGCAGAGCAGCAATGTCATGGCATCGTCAGGGAGGAGAGAGGAGGGTCGTCCGAGGTTAACGATGGGAGATTAATAGTTTAATTAGTCCGTTCGATAGCAAGGCAGAGAGAGGAGGAAGGAGGCACCACTCAAACCCTCCTCACACAACAACACCAACCAACATCCATCTTACAGGGAACAGAGAGAAATGTCTGAAGGGATCTGACCTGACTCAGTTCACGTCTCTGTGTAACAGTAGGTAGTCAAGCCTACACATTGAGATGTGGGAAATGGAGGCGTGTTCTCTAGGCCAGGTGTTCTTCACATTTTCAAACAGTCCATTTATATTTTCCAACGGGGCTATACATTTGGGTGAGTTTTTCTTCTCGCCTGAGTTACCTCGTTTCACTGTCAAAAATAAAATTAAACCATCTAGTGTTCAGCGGAATAACAACACAATATCAGGTAGCCTGGTGAAATAATTAACATCCAATCACATTAACCGTTACTCTCTCGCGGGAATCCCACTAACGGTCTGCTGCTCATTCCGTTTGCTAGAAAATGTATTAATGGTTAAAAAAAGCAAGGCCCGCATCCATAGAGACACATACCAGCTCTACTGGTAGTACTGCTACTACCAGCAGTATAACACCTGCACCTGTCGACGACACAAGTTGTTCTGCTTCCACGAGCACATCCAATGCTAGCATCAGGAATTCTACATTTGTTGTTAGCCCAGCTGGCATGGACACTGACAGATGTGAATCTGATGCAGCAGAAGAGATACTAACCCCCTTACCCGGGAAAGCACCGAACAGACAGGGACATTGGACCATCGAAGAAGGTGTGCAATCTGATGCAGCAGAAGAGATACTAACCCCTTACCGGAAAAGCACCGAACAGACAGGGACATTGGACCATCGAAGAGGTGTGAATCTGATGCAGCAGAAGAGATACTAACCCCCTTACCCGGGAAAAGCACCGAACAGACAGGGACATTGGACCATCGAAGAGGTGTGAATCTGATGCAGCAGAAGAGATACTAACCCCCTTACCCGGGAAAGCACCGAACAGACAGGACATTGAACCATCGAAGAGGTGTGAATCTGATGCAAGCAGAAGAGATCACTAACGCCCCTTACCCGGGAAAGCACCGAACAGACAGGGACATTGGACCATCGAAGAGGTGTGAATCTGACGCAGCAGAAGAGATACTAACCCCCTTACCCGGGAAAGCACCGAACAGACAGGGACGTTGGACCATCGAAGAGGTGCAAATGTTATGAGAACTACATTGATTTGGGCTTCACTTATATTGGGAGTATTGCCTTTCCTCAGCCACCGTGTGTTATGTGCAAAAGTACTTGTCTGACTGCTTGCATGATGACGAGTTTCTCACACGACTGGCCTATCTGGGTGATGGTTTTTCTCACCTGAATGATCTGAATCTAGGATTACAGGAACTCTCCGCAACTATATTCAATGTGCGGGACAAAATTGAGGCTATGATTAAGAAGTTGAAGCTCTTCTCTGTCTGCATTAACAAGGACAACACACAGGTCTTTCCATCGTATGATTTCTTTGAGTGCAAATGAACTCAAGCTTACAGACAATGTCAAATGTGATATAGCGAAGCCCCTGAGTGAGTTGGGCGTGCAATTACGCAAGTACTTTCCTGAAACGGATGACACAAACAACTGGATTCGTTATCCCTTTCATGCCCTGCCTCCAGTCCACTTACCGATATCTGAACAAGAGAGCATCATCGAAATTGCATCAAGCGGTTGTGTGAAAATTGTATTTAATCAGAAGCCACTGCCAGATTTCTGGATCGGGCTGCGCTCAGAGTATCCTGCCTTGTCAAATCGCGCTGTTAAGACACTGATGCCCTTTGCAACCACGTACCTATGTGAGAGTGGATTCTCGGCCCTCACTAGCATGAAAACTAAATACAGGCACAGACTGTGTGTGGAAAATGATTTAAGACTGAGACTCTCTCCAATAAAACCCAACATTGCAGAGTCAATGAGCATTCTTTCAAGCACACCCTTCTCATTAACCTGTGGTGAGTTATTCACTATTTTCGATGAACAAATAAAGTTTTATATGTAAGATGGTTAAATAAAGAGCAAAATTATTGATTATTATTATATTATTATTTATGCCCTGGTCCTATAAGAGCTCTTTGTCACTTCCCACGAGCCGGGTTGTGACAAACTCACACACATTCATAGTTGTGAATCTGCACAGGTCACGAGGGGAAACAAAACACATGACGAAACTAGTATCCCGTTTCGACACACATACACACACACCTAGGCCTACACACAACAGCAGCTTTCCATCAGGAGTAGGCTATAGCATAAATAAAACATGTTTCCTCAATCTATGGAAAGCATGATGTTGGAAGACCACATCTAATGACAGGCAGGAGAGATGTAGAATGAGGCAGGAGAGAGGTAGGGGAGGCAGGAGAGATGTAGAATGAGGCAGGAGAGAGGTAAGGGGGAGCAGGAGAGATGTAGATGAGAAGAGGTGGGGAGGCAGGCAGGAGAGAGGTGTAGAGGGGGAGGGCAGGAGAGAGGTAGGGGGAGAAGGGTGTTCAGGATAGAGGGTTAGTGAGGGGACAGGGTGGTAGCACCAGTGAGGGAGCCGACCCTGGCTCCTTTAGGGGTTACGTCATGATTATCCATCAGAGTGAGGGAGCGCCTGTCCCCGTCTGTCCGC
>NW_019944306.1:35113-38194 GCF_002910315.2 Salvelinus sp. IW2-2015 | reverse complement strand
GAAAACACGTAAATGGACTATGTTTAATCTCCTTCTCACCAGGGGTAGAGCGATATGAATAATCCACCAGGTTAGATTGACTGACAGTCTGTCCCAAGTAGTGCACTAAATAGGGAATAGGGTGTCATTTGGGACACATTGAGTCATTGTGAGGAAGAGGACTGAGAGAACCTTTAATACTTAAATATTGAAGCAGTCAAGAAGACCTTAAATATTTTAAACCTCATATCATTCAAGGCAAATGTACCCCCCTGGCTAAAGCCAAAGTTCAACCTCTGTGATAGGAGAGAATATGAGAGAGAATGTCGAGTCATGACAAATGTCCAAAATATATTCAGATTAACTAAAAGTAAGAAACCTACATTTATTCTAGAAATGTGTGTCTCCAAAGCTTTGTACAAGCATATGGCCCAGAGCAGTGGTTCCTGAACTGTTTATAGTCCCGTACTCCTTCAAAACGGGGCTGTCAAGGTATATTCCCTTCACATGGACATGTTTCTTGCTGTTTTATTTGCAGTGAAATGATTCAATCGATGTTCCCCCTACCTCTCTCCTGCCTCATTCTACATCTCTCCTGCCTCCCCCTACCTCTCTCCTGCCTCATTCTACATCTCTCCTGCCTCCCCCTACCTCTCTCCTGCCTCATTCTACCAGAAGGGTTGCAACAATTGCGGCGGTTAATTTTAGATAGAGAGGGTCCAGATTGTCTAGTTCGGCTGATTTGTAGTGGTCCAGATTTTGTAGCTCTTTCAGAACATCAGCTATCTGGATTTGGGTGATGGAGAAATGGGGGAGGCTTGGGCGAGTTGCTGCGGGGCGTTCCCGAGCTGTTGACTTGGGTAGGGGTAGCCAGGTGGAAAGCATGGCCAGCCGTATAAAAATGCTTATTGAAATTCTCGATTATCGTAGATATATTGGTGGTAACAGTGTTTCCTAGCCTCAGTGCAGTGGGCAGCTGGGAGGAGGTGCTCTTATTCTCCATGGACTTTACAGTGTCACAGAACTTTTTTGAGTTTGTGCTACATGATGCAAATTTCTGTTTGATAAAAGCTAGCCGTAGCTTTCCTAGCTGCCTGTGTATATTGGTTCCTGACTTCCCTGAAAAGTTGCATATCGGGGGGGCTATTCGATGCTCATGCAGGACGCCACAGGATGTTTTTGTGCTGGTCAAGGGCAGTCAAGTCTGGGGTGAACCAAAGGCTTTATCTGTTCTTAGTTCTACATTTTTTGAATGGGGAATGCTTATTTAAGATGGTGAGGAAAGCACTTTTAAAGAGCAACCAGGCATCCTCTACTGACGGGATGAGGTAGATTAGAAAGGCCTGCTCGCTGAAGTGTTTTAGGGAGCGTTTGACAGTGATGAGTGGAGGTCGTTTGACCGCTGACCCATTACGGATGCAGGCAATGAGGCAGTGATCGCTGAGATCCTGGTTGTAGACAGCAGAGGTGTATTTAGAGGGCAGGTTGGTCATGATGATATCTGAGGGTGCCCGTGTTTATCGATTTAGGGTTGAGCCTGGTAGGTTCCTTGATAATTTGTGTGAGATTGAGGGCATCTAGTTTAGATTGTAGGACGGCCGGGGTGTTAAGCATATCCCAGTTTAGGTCACCTAACAGTACGATCTATGAAGATAGATGGGGGGCAATTAATTCACATATGGTGTCCAGGGCACAGCTGGGGGCTGAGGGGGGTCTATAACAGGCGGCAACAGTGAGAGACTTATTTCTTGAAAGGTGGATTTTTAAAAGTAGCTCGAACTGTTTGGGTACAAACCTGGATAGCATGACAGAACTCACCAGTAGACATTTGACTTCAGATTCTAGTAGGGTGAGGCCCGGTGCTGCAGACTGTTCTAGTGCCCTCGCCAATTTTGCCAAAGGGTGGGTCTTATGCTGCATCACTGTCTCACCCCACGGTCCTGTGGAAAGAAATGTGTGTTTTTTTGCCCATTTTAAAAGCACGCTTGTTGTTTGTGTACACTCTCTCTCCCGTCCCCCAGGGAGTACTTAGCCTTTCCCCCAAACTCTGGGTCCAAACTAAGGTGACGGCTGCCCTTTAGCCAGACCCCTTTAACAAAGCCCCCCGTCATCCCTCTACCCCTCTACCCCTCTTCTCCATCCCTCCATACCACCCTCCATTCTCTTACACCTCTCCAACCTCCCCGCTCAACTCTCCCTCCTCCCCCCTCTCCTCCTCCCCCTCTCCCTTCTCCCTCCTCCCTGCACAACTCTCCCTCCTCCCCCACGCCACTCTCCCTTCACCCCTTCACCACTCTCCTCCTCTCCATATCACCTCTCCTCCCTCTCCATATCCACCTCCAACCTCCCCGCTCAACTATCCCTCCTCCCCCTCTCCCTTCTCCCTCCTCCCCACTCCACTCTCCCTTCACCCCCTCTCCACTCTCCCTCCTCTCCATATCCACTCTCCCTCCTCTCCATATCCACTCTCCCCTCTCTGGTTAGGGTAGGTTTTAATAGTCACAGTGGGTACAACATCTCCAATGCACTTCCTGATGAATTCACTCACTGAGTCAGCGTACACAGTGGCAAGAAGAACTATGTGAACCCTTTGGAATTACCTGGATTTCTGCATAAATTGGTCATAACATTTGATCTGATCTTCATCTAGGTCACAACAACAGACCAACACAGTCTGCTTAAACTAATAATACACAAACAATGATACGTTTTCATGTCTTTATTGAACACACCGTGTAAACATTCACAGTTTAAGGTGGGAATAAGTATGTGAACCCCTAGGCTAATTACTTCTCCAAAAGCTAATTGGCGTCAGGAGTCAGCTGACCTGGAGTCCAATCAATGAGACGAGATTGGAGATGTTGGTTAGAGCTGCCCTGCCCGAATAAACACTCACAAAATTTGAGTTTTCTATCACAAGAAGCATTGTTGATGTGAACCATGCCTCGAACAAAAGAGATCTCAGAAGACCTAAGATGAAAAATAGTTTGGCGCCCCCCCCAGACTATTCCGCAGGAAAAGAACCGGATGTGGAGGTCCTGGGCTGGCGTGGTTACACGTGGTCTGAGGCCGGTTCGACGTACTGACAATCTCATCTCGGGT
>NW_019944306.1:25584-35088 GCF_002910315.2 Salvelinus sp. IW2-2015 | reverse complement strand
GATGTTTTTCTCAACCTGAATGATCTGAATCTAGGATTACAGGAACTCTCCGCAACTATATTCAAGTGTCGCGGACAAAATTGAGGCTATGATTAAGAAGTTGAAAGCCTTCTCTGTCTGCATTAACAAGGACAACACACAGGTCTTTTCCATCGTATGATTCTCTTGAGTGCAAATGAACTCAAGCTTACAGACAATGTCAAATGTGATATAGCGAAGCCCCTGAGTGAGTTGGGCGTGCAATTACGCAAGTACTTTCCTGAAACGGATGACACAAACAACTGGATTCGTTATCCTCTTTCATGCCCTGCTCCAGTCCACTACCGATATCTGAACAAGAGAGCATCATCGAAATTGCATCAAGCGGTTGTGTGAAAAATGTATTTAATCAGAAGCCACTGCCAGATTTCGGATCGGGCCTGCGCTCAGAGTAATCCTGCCGTCGAAAATCGCGCTTGAAGACACGATGCCCCTTTGCAACCACGTACCTATGTGAAGATGGTTCTCGGCCCTCCACTAGCATGAAAAACTAAATACAGCAGCAAGACTGTGTGTGGAAAATGATTTAAGACTGAACTCTCTCCAATAAAACCCAAACATTGCAGAGTCAATGAGCATTCTTTCAAGCACACCCTTCTCATAACCTGTGGTGAGTTATTCACTATTTTCGATGAACAAATTAAAGTTTTATATGTAAGATGGTTAAATAAAGAGCAAAATTATTGAATTATTATTTAATTATTATTTATTGCCCTTGGCCTATAAGAGCTCTTTGTCACTTCCCACGCAGCCGGGTTGTTGACAAACTCACACACATTCATAGTTGTGAATCTGCACAGTCACGAGGGGAAACAAACACCATGACGAAACTAGTATCCCGTTTCGACACACATACACACACACCTAGGCCTACACACACAAGCAGCTTTCCATCAGGAGTAGGCTATAGCAAATAAAACATGTTTCCTCATCTATGGAAAGAGATGATGTTGGAAGACCACATCTAATGACAACAATCGATTGGAATCATTTCACTGCAAAAAAAACAGCAAGAAACATGTCCATTGTGAAGGGAAAATAAACCTTGACAGCCCCGTTTTGAAGGAGTACGGGACTATAAAACAGTTCAGGAACCACTGCTCTGGGCCATATGCTTGTACAAAGCTTTGGAGACACACATTCTAGAATAAATGTAGGTTTTTACTTTTAGTTAATCTGAATATATTTGGACATTTGTCATGACGACATTCTCTCTCATATTCTCTCCTATCACAGAGGTTGAACTTTTTGGCTTTAGCCAGGGGGGGCTACATTTGCCTTGAATGATATGAGGTTTAAAATATTTAAGGTCTTCTTGACTTGCTTCAATATTTAAGTATTAAAGGTTCTCTCAGTCCTCATTCTCACAATACTCACATGTGTCCCAAATGACACCCTATATTCCCTATTTAGTGCGACTACTGGGACAGACTGTCAGTCAATCTAACCTGGTGGATTATTCATATCGCTCTACCCCTGGTGAGAAGGAGATTAAACATAGTCCATTTACGTGTTTTCTCAAGATTGAATTTAGCTCTGTGTAACAGGTTAGTCTCAGCCCTGTGGAGAGACCAGGTAATCTCAGCCCTGTAGGATAGACCAGGTAGTCTCAGCCCTGTGGATAGACCAGGTAATCTCAGCCCTGTGGATAGACCAGGTAATCTCAGCCCTGTGGAGAGACCAGGTAATCTCAGCCCTGTGGATAGACCAGGTAGTCCCAGCCCTGTGGATTAGACCAGGTAATCTCAGCCCTGTGGAGAGACCAGGTAATCTGCCCTGTGGATAGACCAGGTTAGTCCCAGCCCTGTGGATAGACCAGGTAATCTCAGCCCTGTGGATAGATCCAGGTAGCTTCAGCCCTGCTGGAGAGACCAGGTAATCTCAGCCCTGTGGTAGGACCAGTTAGATCTCAGCCCTGTGGATAGACCAGGTAGTCTAGCCCTGTGGATAGACCAGGTAATCTCAGCCCTGTGGAGAGACCAGGTAATCTCAGCCCTGTGGATAGACCAGGTAATTCAGCCCTGTGGATAGACCAGGTAGTCTCAGCCCTGTGGAGAGACCAGGTAATCTCAGCCCTGTGGAATAGACCAGGTAATCTCAGCCCTGTGGATAGACCAGGTAGTCTCAGCCCTGTGGATAGACCAGGTAGTCTCAACCCTGTGGAGAGACCAGGTAGTCTCAGCCCTGTGGAGAGACCAGGTAGTCTCAGCCCTTGGAGAGACCAGGTAGTCTCAGCCCTGTGGATAGACCAGGTAGTCTCAGCCCTGTGGAATAGACCAGGTAGTCTCAGCCCTGTGGAAGAGCAGGTAGTCTCAGCCCTTGTGGATAGACCAGGTAGTCCCAGCCCTGTGAGAGAGACCAGGTAATCTCAGCCCTGTGGGATAGACCAGGTAGTCTCAGCCCTGTGGAGAGACCAGGTAATCTCAGCCCGTGGAGAGACCAGGTAGTCTCAGCCCTGTGGAGAGACCAGGTAATCTCAGCCCTGTGGATAGACCAGGTAGTCTCAGCCCTGTGGAGAGACCAGGGTAGTCTCAGCCCTGTGGAGAGACCAGGTAGTCTCAGCCCTGTGGATAGACCAGGTACAGTCTCAGCCCTGATGGATAGACCAGTAGTCCCAGCCCTGTGGAGAGACCAGGTAATCTCAGCCCTGTGGATAGACCACGGTAGTCTCAGCCCTGTGGAGAGACCAGGTAGTCTCAGCCCTGTGGAGAGACCAGGTAGCTCAGCCCAGTGAGAGACCACGGTAGTCTCAGCCCTGTGGATAGACCAGGTAGGTCTCAGCCCTGTGAGAGACCAGGTAGTCTCAGCCCTGTGGAGACACCAGGTAGTCTCAGCCCTGTGGAATAGACCAGTAGTCTCAGCCCTGTGGATAGAGCAGGTAGTTCACAGCCCTGTGGAGAGACCAGGTAGTCCCAGAGACAGAGAGACTAGAGTCTATAGTGTTTCTAGGGGCATCCTCTGAGGTAATTACACAACAAATTACACAACATTAATAATCAACAAATTACACAACAATTAATTACACAGCAAATAGCCTGCGGTGAGGAACATTTTATGTGGATGGAAAGCTACTGTTACCTGAGCTTGTACTGGGACTATACTGTACTGTACACACACACAACACACACACACACACACACAACACACACACACACACACACACACCACACACACACACCACACACACACAGTAGAGGCAGACTTTTAGTTTGTTGGTTCATGTCCCTACAGTAGCCAACCTCTGGGCCAGGGAGAGTTTAAACTATCCACAGCCTTGGGACAGGGGGCGTGTGTGTGTGTGTGTGTGTGTGTGTGTGTGTGTTGTGTGTGGTGGTGTTGTGTGTGTGTGTGGTGTGTGTGTGTGTGTGTGTGTGTGTGTGTGTGTGTGTGGTGTGTTGTGTGTGTGTGTGTGTGTGTTGTGGTGTGTGTGTTGGAAGCTGTGGCAGGGGGTCTCAGGAGAGGGATGTCTCTTAAGGCGGGCTAATCTAGAATAGGCAAATTAAAATGATATGGTAATTGGGGCGGACAGACGGGGACAGGCGCTCCCTCACTCTGATGGATAATCATGACGTAACCCCTAAAGGAGCCAGGTCGGCTCCCTCACTGGTGCTACCCACCCTGTCCCCTCACTAACCCTCTATCCTGAGAACACCCTTCTCCCCCTACCTCTCTCCTGCCTCCCCCTACCTCTCTCCTGCCTCATCTACATCTTCCTCCTCCCCTACCTCTCTCCTGCCTCATTCTACATCTCTCCTGCCTCCCCCTACCTCTCTCCTGCCCTCATTCTACATCTCTCCTGCCTCCCCCTACCTTCTCTACCTGCCTCATTCTACATCTCTCCTGCCTCCCCCTACCTCTCTCCTGCCTCATTCTACATCTCTCCTGCCTCCCCTACCTTCTCTGCCTCATTCTACATCTCTCCTGCTCCACCCTACCTCTCTCCTGCCTCATTCTACCAGAAGGGTTGCAACAATTGCGGCGGTTAATTTCAGATAGAGAGGGTCCAGATTGTCTAGTTCGGCTGATTTGTAGTGGTCCAGATTTGTAGCTCTTTCAGAACATCAGCTATCTGGATTTGGGTGATGGAGAAATGGGGGAGGCTTGGGCGAGTTGCTGCGGGGCGTTCCCGAGCTGTTGACTTGGGTAGGGGTAGCCAGGTGGAAAGCATGGCCAGCCGTATAAAATGCTTATTGAAATTCTCGATTATCGTAGATATATTGGTGGTAACAGTGTTTCCTAGCCTCAGTGCAGTGGGCAGCTGGGAGGAGGTGCTCTTATTCTCCATGGACTTTACAGTGTCACAGAACTTTTTTGAGTTTGTGCTACATGATGCAAATTTCTGTTTGATAAAAGCTAGCCGTAGCTTTCCTAGCTGCCTGTGTATATTGGTTCCTGACTTCCCTGAAAAGTTGCATATCGGGGGGCTATTCGATGCTCATGCAGGACGCCACAGGATGTTTTTGTGCTGGTCAAGGGCAGTCAAGTCTGGGGTGAACCAAAGGCTTTATCTGTTCTTAGTTCTACATTTTTTGAATGGGGAATGCTTATTTAAGATGGTGAGGAAAGCACTTTTAAAGAGCAACCAGGCATCCTCTACTGACGGGATGAGGTAGATTAGAAAGGCCTGCTCGCTGAAGTGTTTTAGGGAGCGTTTGACAGTGATGAGTGGAGGTCGTTTGACCGCTGACCCATTACGGATGCAGGCAATGAGGCAGTGATCGCTGAGATCCTGGTTGTAGACAGCAGAGGTGTATTTAGAGGGCAGGTTGGTCATGATGATATCTGAGGGTCCCGTGTTTATCGATTTAGGGTTGAGCCTGGTAGGTTCCTTGATAATTTGTGTGAGATTGAGGGCATCTAGTTTAGATTGTAGGACGGCCGGGGTGTTAAGCATATCCCAGTTTAGGTCACCTAACAGTACGATCTATGAAGATAGATGGGGGGCAATTAATTCACATATGGTGTCCAGGGCACAGCTGGGGCTGAGGGGGTCTATAACAGGCGGCAACAGTGAGAGACTTATTTCTTGAAAGGTGGATTTTTAAAAGTAGCTCGAACTGTTTGGGTACAAACCTGGATAGCATGACAGAACTCACCAGTAGACATTTGACTTCAGATTCTAGTAGGGTGAGCCCGGTGCTGCAGACTGTTCTAGTGCCCTCGCCAATTTTGCCAAAGGGTGGGTCTTATGCTGCATCACTGTCTCACCCCACGGTCCTGTGGAAAGAAATGTGTGTTTTTTTGCCCATTTTAAAAGCACGCTTGTTGTTTGTGTACACTCTCTCTCCCGTCCCCCAGGGGTACTTAGCCTTTCCCCCAAACTCTGGGTCCAAACTAAGGTGACGGCTGCCCTTTAGCCAGACCCTTTAACAAAGCCCCCGTCATCCCTCTACCCTCTACCCCTCTTCTCCATCCCTCCATACCACCCTCCATTTCTCTACACCTCTCCAACCTCCCCGCTCAACTCTCCCTCCTCCCCTCTCCCTCCTCCCCTCTCCCTCTCTCCCTCCTCCCTGCACAACTCTCCCTCCTCCCCACGCCACTCTCCCTTCACCCCTTCACCACTCTTCCTCCTCTCCATATCCACTCTCCCTCCTCTCCATATCCACTCTTCCAAACCTTCCACCCGTCCTCCCCGCTCAACTATCCCTCCTCCCCCTCTCCCTTCTCCCTCCTCCCCACTCCACTCTCCCTTCACCCCCTCTCCACTCTCCCTCCTCTCCATATCCACTCTCCCTCCTCTCCATATCCACTCTCCCCTCTTCTGGTTAGGGTAGGTTTTAATAGTCACAGTGGGTACAACATCTCCAATGCACTTCCTGATGAATTCACTCACTGAGTCAGCGTACACAGTGGCAAGAAGAACTATGTGAACCCTTTGGAATTACCTGGATTTCTGCATAAATTGGTCATAACATTTGATCTGATCTTCATCTAGGTCACAACAACAGACCAACACAGTCTGCTTAAACTAATAATACACAAACAATGATACGTTTTCATGTCTTTATTGAACACACCGTGTAAACATTCACAGTTTAAGGTGGGAATAAGTATGTGAACCCCTAGGCTAATTACTTCTCCAAAAGCTAATTGGCGTCAGGAGTCAGCTGACCTGGAGTCCAATCAATGAGACGAGATTGGAGATGTTGGTTAGAGCTGCCCTGCCCGATAAAAAACACTCACAAAATTTGAGTTTTCTATTCACAAGAAGCATTGTCTGATGTGAACCATGCCTCGAACAAAAGAGATCTCAGAAGACCTAAGATGAAAAATAGTTTGGCGCCCCCCCCAGACTATTCCGCAGGAAAAGAACCGGATGTGGAGGTCCTGGGCTGGCGTGGTTACACGTGGTCTGAGGCCGGTTCGACGTACTGCCAAATTAGAGAAATTAACATTAAATTCGCTGGCAACAACTCTGTTGGAGCTTCCTACAGTCAGCAAGCCAATTTCACTCTCCCGCTAAACTTGAGCCATCTGTGGCATTGTGTTGTGTGACAAAACTGCACATTTTAGAGTGGCCTTTTATTGTCCCCCAGCACAAGGTGCACCTGTGTAATGAGCATGCTGTTTAATCAGCTTCTTGATATGCCACACCTGTCAGGTGGATGGATTATCTTGGCAAAGGAGAAATACTCACTAACAGGGATATAAACAAATTTGTGCACAACATTTGAGCAAAATAAGCTTTTTGTGTGTATGGAAAATGTCTTGCATATTTTATTTCTAGCTCATGAAACATGGGACCAACACTTTTTTTGCGTTTATATTTTTGTTCAGTATAGATAACACCTTTTTCCCCCCCCTAAGAGCGTAGGACCATACATATTCACAGGTCAAGTCACACAAGCGTTTTTCTTTTGCATCTGAGTGTCTCTTTGTTGACTGTAGCTTCTAGTCAGCTACTGATATATTCCTTCACTTGTCGGTGTGTGATGCTGTTCTTTCGCTGTTTTCGTAAAATGACAAAGAAATTAATGCAAGCTCAATTTCTCCTGATGAATGTTAATGAGCGATTGTAAATGAACAAATTAAGAGTGTGTAGCCTCAGGACTGTGTTTCTAGATTTATTCCATAACTTGGTTGGCATTTGAATGATCACATTTCCTCTCAGGACCTTGTCTTCTGTATAGTGTAATATCACAGCATTAGAAGCATTTAGCTTTGAATATTTTGATTTCTTCACATCCATTGCACATCTATTAGCCTACTTGTTGTTTTAGCCATGATGCCTCCGTGTCTGAGTCATGTTCAGGGAATTACCCTGGTGACAGTGATGTGACCCCAACCAACCACCCCATTGTGCTTCCGTCTAGGAGTTATTCAACTAGATAAACATCATACACATCTAACTATTACACTAGATAAACAACATAGACATCTAACTATTACACTAGATAAACACCAACCATTAGCTATGAATCCTCAACCATTAGTTATGATCCTCAACCATTAGTTATGAATCCTCCAACCCCATTAGTTATGAATCCTCCAACCCATTAGTTATGAATCCTCCAACCCCATTAGTTATGAATCCTCCAACCCCATTAGCTATGAATCCTCAACATTACTGAATTCAACCATTAGTTATGAATCCTCCAACCCATTAGTTATGAATCCTCAACCCCATTAGCTATGAATCCTCCAACCCCATTAGCTATGAATCCTCAACCCCATTAGTTATGAATCCTCCAACCCCATTAGCTATGAATCCTCCAACCCCATTAGTTCTGAATCCTCCAACCCATTAGCTATGAATCTCAACCCATTAGCTTGAATCCTCCAACCCATTAGTTATGAATCTCAACCCCATTAGCTATGAATCTCCAACCCCATTAGTTATGAATCCTCCAACCCCATTAGTTATGATCTTCCAACCCCATTAGCTATGAATCCTCAACCCCATTAGCTTATGAATCTCCAACCCATTAGTTATGAATCCTCCAACCCATTACTTGAATCTCCAACCCATTAGTATGATCTCAACCCATTAGTTATGAATCCTCAACCCCATTAGTTATGAATCCTCAACCCCATTAGCTTGAATCCTCCAACCCATTAGCTAATCCAATTAGTTATGAATCCTTCAACCCCTATATGAATCTCCAATTAGCTATGAATCCTCAACCCATTAGTTATGAATCCTCAACCCCTTAGTTATGAATCCTCCAACCCCATTAGTTATGAATCCTCCAACCCCATAGCTATGATCCTCCAACCCATTAGCTATATCCTACAACCCATTAGCTAGAATCTCACCCATTAGTATGACTCACCCTAATCCAAACCATTAGCTATGAATCCTCCAACCATTAGCTTGAATCCTCCAACCCATTAGTTATGAATCCTCCAACCTTAGCTATGAATTCAACCCATTAGCTTGAATCCTCCCCCATTAGCTATGAATCCTCCAACCCATTAGCTATGAATCCTCCAACCCCATTAGTTATGAATCCTCCAACCCCATTAGCTATGAATCCTCCAACCCCATTAGTTATGATCCTCCAACCCATTGCTATGAATCCTCAACCCCATTAGTTATGAATCTCCAACCCCATTAGTTTGAATCCTCCAACCCATTAGTTATGACTCCAACCCATTAGCTATAATCCTCCAACCCCATTAGCTATGAATCCTCCAACCCATTAGCTATGAATCCTCCAACCCATTAGCTATGAATCCTCCAACCCATTAGTTATGAATCCCTCAACCATTAGCTTGAATCTCCAACCCTTAGTTATGAATTCCAACCCATTAGCTATGAATCCTCCAACCCCATTAGTTATGATCCTCCAACCCATTAGCTATGAATCCTCAACCCATTAAGTTATGAATCCTCCAACCCCATTAGTTATGAATCCTCCAACCCCATTAGCTATGAATCCTCCAACCCCATTAGTTTATGAATCCTCCAACCCAATTAGTATGAATCTCCAACCCATTAGCTATGAAGGCATTGGCTATGGATGAGCCCAACCCGATAGGCTAACTGGAAATCACTTAAACGTATTAATCCCGATGATATAACTGTACATACAGTGGGTTCAGAAAGTATTCAAACCTCTTGAATTTTCCACATTTTGTTACATTACAGCTTATTCTAATATATTATATATATATATTTTTAAATGCCCTCATCAATATCTCATAATGACAAAGCAACAGTTTTTAATTTTATTTCTGCAAATGTATTAAAAATGTATAACTGAAATATTACATTTACATAAGTATTCAGACTCTTTACTCAGTACTTTGTTGAAGCACCTTTGGCAGCGATTACAGCATCAAGTCTTCTTGGTTTGACACTACAAGCTTGGCACACCTGTATTTGTGGAGTTTCTCCCATTCTTCTCTGCAGATTCTCTCAAGCTCTTGTCAGTGGATGGGGAGCGTTCCTGCACAGCTATTTTCAGGTCTCTCCAGAGATGTTCGATCGGGTTCAACTCTGGCTGGGCCAATAAGAAC
>NW_019944306.1:18059-25559 GCF_002910315.2 Salvelinus sp. IW2-2015 | reverse complement strand
TCTAACTATTACACTAGATAAACATCATAGCATCTAACTATTGAACTAGATAAACAACATACAATCACATCTAACCTATTACACTAGATAACAACATAGACCATCTAACTATTACACTAGATAAACAACATAGACATCTAACTATTACACTAGATAAACATAGACATCTAACTATTACACTAGATAAACCAACATAGACATCTAACTATTACACTAAAATAACAACATAGACATCTAACTATACACTAGATAAACATCTAAAACTATTACACTAGATAAAACATCTAACTATTACACTAGATAAAAACATAACATCTAACTATTACACTAGATAAACATCTAACTATTACACTAGATAAACATCTAACTATTACACTAGATAACACATAACATCTAACTATTAAACTAGATAAACATCTAAACTATTAACACTAGAATAAACAATCATAAGACATCTAACTATTACACTAGATATAACAACAATAGACATCTAACTATTACACTAGATAAACAACATAGACATCTAACTATTACACTAGAATAAACAACATAGACATCTAACTATTACACTAGATAAACATCATAGACATCTAACTATTACACTAGATAAACATCTAACTATTGACTAGATAAACAACATAGACATCTAACTATTACACTAGATAAACAACATACACATCTAGCCAGGACATGGATAAGCAAATCACATTGTCTTTGTGTTGTTTAATATTGCACTGAGCTATGGTGATGTTATATACATATAATAACTCTTTTTGTGTGTCTCGAAGGGCTTGGCTAGTCAGACACACACACACACAGGTAGGTATTGAGTCAGGTCTTGAACAGTCACAGAGGGCGCCAGTGGAGATGCCTGTGGTAATGCCATAACCTCATGGCTAGACGTACTGTATCATATGTACAACTCACCCTCCTATTATCCCACAACATCTGCCTGGCCCAAATCACACCCTATTCCCTATGTAGTGCACTACTTTTGACCAGAACCCTATAGGGGTAGTGCACTACTTTTAGCCTACATAGGGAATAGGGTGCTTTTTGAGATGCAAGCCTCTGTCTCTTCACACGCAACAAGCGTTAAGCACAAAGGAACATTAATCTACACAACATAACGTACATTAAATCAAAGGGGCTGTTTTTAACCCCATTAGCTATGAATCCTCCAACCCCATTAGCTATGAATCCTCCAACCCCATTAGTTTATGAAATCCTCCAACCCATTAGCTATGAATCCTCCAACCCCCATTAGTTATGAATCCTCCAACACACCAATTAGCTATGAATCCTCCAACCCCATTAGTATGAATCCTCCAACCCATTAGCTATGAATCCTCCAACCCCATTAGCTATGAATCTCCAACCCCATTAGCCTATGATCCTCAACCCCATTAGCTAGAATCTCCAACCCATTAGCTATGAATCCTCCAACCCATTAGCTATGATACCTCCAACCACCCATTAGCTATGAATCCTCCAACCCCATTAGTTATGAATCCTCCACCCCATTAGCTATGAATCCTCCAACCCCATTAGCTATGAATCCTCCAACCCATTAGTTATGAATCCTCCAACCCCATTAGCTATGATCCTTCAACCCCATTAGCTATGAATCTTCCAACCCCATTAGTATGAATCCTCCAACCCCATTAGCTATATCCTCCAACCCCATTAGCTATGAATCCTCCAACCACCTTATCTATGAATCCTCCAACCCCATTAGCTATGAATCCTCCAACCCATTAGTTATGAATCCTCCAACCCCATTACTAGAATCCTCACCATTAGTATGAATTCTCCAACCCCATTAGTTATGTATCCTCTAACCCCATTAGTTATGAATCCTCCAACCCATTAGCTATGAATCCTCCAACCCCATTAGCTATGAATCCTCCAACCCCATTAGTTATGAATCTCCAACCCATTAGTTATGATCCTCCAACCCATTAGCTATGAATCCTCAACCCCATTAGCTATGAATCCTCAACCCATTAGTTATGAATCCTCCAACCCCATTAGTATGAATCCTCCAACCCCATTAGAATAATCCTCCAACCCATTAGTTATGAATCCTCCAACCCATTATATATCCTCCAACCCATTAGCTATGAATCCTCCAACCATTAGTTATGAATCTCAACCCCATTAGCTATGAATCCTCCAACCCCATTAGCTATGAATTGTCCAACCCCATTAGTTTATGAATCCTCCAACCATTAGTTATGAATCCTTCAACCCCATTATTATGAATCCTTCAACCCATTAGTTATGAATCCTCCAACCCATTAGTTATGATCCTCCAACCCCATTAGCTATGAATCCTCCAACCCGTTAGTTATGAATCCTCCAACCCCGTTAGATATGAATCCTCCAACCCCATTAGTTATGAATCCTCCAACCCCATTAGTTATGAATCTCCAACCCAATTAGTAATGAATCCTCCAACCCATTAGCTATGAATCATCCAACCCATTAGCTATGAATCCTCCAACCCCATTAGCTATGAATCCTCCAACCCCATTAGTTATGAATCCTCCAACCCCATTAGTTATGAATCCTTCAACCCCATTAGCTATGAATCCTTCAACCCCATTAGTTATGAATCCTCCAAACCCCATTAGTTATGAATCCTCCAACTCCATTAGCTATGAATCGTCCAACCCCATTAGTGATGAATCCTCCAACCCATTAGTTATGAATCCTCCAACCCCATTAGCTATGAATCCTCCAACCCCATTAGTTTATGAATCCTCCAACCCCATTAGCTATGAATCTCCAACCCATTAGTTATGAATCCTCCACCCATTAGCTATGAATCCTCCAACCCCATTAGCTATGAATCCTCCAACCCCATTAAGTTATGAATCCTCAACCCATTAGCTATGAATCCTTCACCCCATTAGTATGAATCTTCCAACCCCATTAGCTTATGAATCCTCCAACCCCATTAGCTATGAATCCTCCAACCCCATTAGCTATGAATCCTCCACCCCATTATCTATGAATCCTCCAACCCCATTAGCTATGAATCCTCCAACCCCATTAGTTATGAATCCTCCAACCCCATTAGCTATGAATCCTCCAACCCCCATTAGCTATGAATCCTCCAACCCCATTAGTTATGAATCCTCCAACCCATTAGCTATGAATCCTCCAACCCCATTAGTTATGAATTCTCCAACCCCATAAGCTTATGTATCCTCAACCCCATTAGTTATGAATCCTCCAACCCCATTAGCTATGAATCCTCCAACCCATTAGCTATGAATCCTCCAACCCCATTAGTTATGAATCCTCTAACCCCATTAGTTATGAATCCTCCAACCCCATTAGCTATGAATCCTCCACCCCATTAGCTATGAATCCTCCAACCCCATTAGTTATGAATCGCTCCAACCCCATTAGTTATGAATCCTCCAACCCCATTAGTATGTATCCTCTAAACCCATTAGTTATGAATCCTCCAACCCCATTAGCTTGAATCCTCCAACCCATTAGTTATGAATCCTCCAACCCATTAGCTATGAATCCTCCAACCCATTAGTTATGAATCCTCCTAACCCCAATTAGTTATGAATCCTCCAACCCATTAGCTATGAATCCTCCAACCCCATTAGCTATGAATCCTCCAACCCCTTAGTTATGAATCCTCCAACCCCGTTAGTTTGCGATCCTCCAACCCCATTAGTGATGAATCCTCCAACCCCATTAGTTATGAATCCTCCAACCCATTTTTATGAATCCTCCAACCCCATTAGATATGAATCCTCCAACCCATTAGTATATGAATCCTCCACCCCATAGTATGATCCTCCAACCCATTAGTTATGAATCCTCCAACCCCTTAGCTATGAATCCTCCAACCCCATTAGTTTATGAATCCTCCAACCCCATTAGCTATGAATCCTCCAACCCATTAGCTATGAATCCTCCAACCCCATTAGTTATGAATCCTCCAACCCCATTAGTTATGAATCCTCAACCCCATTAGTTATGAATCCTCAACCCAATTAGTTATGAATCCTCCAACCCCATTAGTTATGAATCCTCCAACCCCATTAGCTATGAATCCTCCAACCCGTTAGTTATGAATCCTCCACCCATTAGATATGAATCCTCCAACCCCATTAGTTATGAATCCTCCAACCCCATTAGTTATGAATCCTCCAAACCCAATTAGTAATGAATCCTCCAACCCCATTACTATGAATCATCCAACCCCATTAGCTATGATCCTCCAACCCCATTAGCTTATGAATCCTCCAACCCCATTAGTATGAATCCTCCAACCCCATTAGTTATGAATCCTCCAACCCATTAGTTATGAATCCTCCAACCCCATTAGATATGAATCCTCAACCCATTAGACATGAATCTCTCCAACCCCATTAGTTTATGAATCCTCCAACCCCATTAGTTATGAATCCTCCAACCCCATTAGCTATGAATCCTCCAACCCCATTAGTTATGAATCCTCCAACCCCATTAGCTATGAATCCTCCAACCCCATTAGCTATGAATCCTGTCCAACCCCATTAGTTATGAATCCTCCAACCCCATTAGTTATGAATCCTTCAACCCCATTAGTTATGAATCCTCCAACCCCATTAGTTATGAACCTCAACCCCATTAGTTATGAATCCTCCAACCCCATTTAGCTATGAATCCTCCAACCCCTTAGTTATGAATCCTCCAACCCCTTAGCATATGAATCCTCCAACCCATTAGTTATGAATCCTCCAACCCCATTAGTTGAATCCTCCAACCCAATTAGTATGAATCCTCCAACCCCATTAGCTATGAATCTCCAACCCCATTAGCTATGAATCCTCCAACCCCATTAGCTATGAATCTCAACCCCATTAGTTATGAATCCTCCAACCCCATTAGTTATGAATCCTCAACCCCATTAGCTATGAATCCTCAACCCCATTAGTTATGAATCCTCCAACCCCATTAGTTATGAATCCTCCAACCCATTAGCTATGAATCTCCAACCCCATTAGTATGAATCCTCCAACCCCATTAGTTATGAATCCTCCAACCCCATTAGCTATGAATCCTCCAACCCATTAGTTATGAATCCTCCAACCCCATTAGCTATGAATCCTCCAACCCCATTAGTTATGAATCCTCCAACCCCATTAGAGTCCTTAGCTAGAATCCTCCAACCCATTAGTTTGAATCCTCAACCCCATTAGCTATGAATCCTCAACCCCATAGCTATGAATCTCAACCCCATTAGCTATGATCCTCCAACCCCATTAGCTATGAATCCTCCAACCCATTAGCTATGAATCCTCCAACCCCATTATCTTATGAATCCTCCAACCCATTAGCTATGAATCCTCCAACCCCATTAGTTATGAATCCTCCAACCCCATTAGCTATGAATCCTCCAACCCCATTAGCTATGAATCCTCCAACCCCATTAGTTATGAATCCTCCAACCCCATTAGCTATGAATCCTCCAACCCCATTAGTTATGAATCTCCAACCCCATTAGTTATGTATCCTCTAACCCCATTAGTTATGAATCCTCCAACCCCATTAGCTATGAATCCTCCAACCCCATTAGCTATGAATCCTCCAACCCCATTAGTTATGAATCCTCTAACCCCATTAGTTATGAATCCTCCAACCCCATTAGCTATGAATCCTCCAACCCCATTAGCTATGAATCCTCCAACCCCATTAGTTATGAAATCCTCCAACCCCATTAGTAGAATCCTCACAACCCCATTAGCTATGATCCTCAACCCCATAGTTATGAATCTCCAACCCCATAGCTATGAATCCTCCAACCCCATAGTTATGAATCCTCCAACCCATTAGCTATGACTCCTCCAACCCCATTAGTTATGAATCCTCTAACCCCATTAGTTTATGAATCCTCCAACCCCATTAGCTATGAATCCTCACATTCAGAGACTTGTCCTGAAGCCACTCCTGTGTTGTCTTGGCTGTGTGCTTAGGGTCGTTGTCCTGTTGGAAGGTGAACCTTCGCCCCAGTCTTAGGTCCAGAGCGCTCTGGAGCAGGTTTTCATCAAGGATCTCTCTGTACTTTTCTCCGTTCAACTTTCCCTCGATCCTGACTAGTCTCCCAGTCCCTGCCGCTGAAAAACATCCCCACAGCATGATACTGCTACCTCCATGCTTCACCGTAGGGATGGTATTGGCCAGGTGATGAGCTGTGCCGAGACGTGACGCTTGGCATTCAGGCCAAAGAGTTCAATCTTGGGTTCAGCAGACTAGAGAATCTTGTTTTTCATGGTCTGATTGTCTTTCGGTGCCATTCGGAAAACTCCAAGTAGGCTGTCTTACACCTCCCTGACCAATGCCCTTCTCCCCAGATTGCTCAGTTTGGCCGGGCGGCCAGCTCTAGGAAGAGTCTTGGTGGTTCCAAACTTCTTCCATTTAAGAATGATGGAGGCCACTGTGTTTTTGGGGACCTTCAATGCTGCAGAAATGTTTTGGTACCCTTCCCCAGATCTGTGCCTCAACACAATCCTGTCTCAGAGCTCTATGGACAATTCCTTCGATCTCATGGCTTGGTTTTTGCTCTGACATGCACTGTCAACTGTGGGACCTTATATAGACAGGTGTGTGCCTTTCCAAATCATGTCCAATCAATTGAATTTACCACAGGTGGACTCCAATTAAGTTGTAGGAACATATCAAGGAGGATCAATGGAAACAGGATGCACCTGAGCTCAATTTCGAATCTCATAGCAAAGGTTCTGAATAATTATGTAAATAAGCTATTTCAGTTTGACATTTTTTATACATTTGCAAAAATGTCTAACAACCTGTTTTTGCTCTGTCATTATGGGGTATTGTGTGTAGATTGATGAGGACAAAATATAATTTAATCAATTTTAGAATAAGCCTTTAACGTAACTAAATGTAGAAAAAGTGAAGGGGTCTGAATACTTTCTGAATGCACTGTAAATGACTTAAATATATTACCTGTACATTTTCCCTTCAGAACAATTAGCCTATAGTCATTAAGTGACAGCAGGAAGGTTTGACTGAGGAAGTTGTCGTCCATTCTTCCAATTCATAATAAGCTTTTAAAGGATGAAAGCTAAAAGGCCATTACATTAATGTTACTCACACTCATACAGGGAAAGAAAGGATGATGGGTAATTGCACTCAGAGTTTGTTCTTCTTCTGTCTTAAATAATTCACTGAAAGCCGAAGGGGGCCTGATACAAACCTTTCTGTCTTCATGGTCCAAGAGAGAGGAGCTTCAAGTTTGATGTAGATTTTTCTCTCGTTCATTAAATCTATGATTTTTTAAAATGAATATCCTATTAATGCCTAACCTTTTGGATAGAGAGCCACACAGGATATAAGATTGATCAAATTAGTTTATACCCTGAACAAAAATATAAACGCAACATGTAAAGTGCTGGTCATATGGTGCCTGAGCTGAATAAAAAGATCCCAGAAATGGGAGGGGGGGGTCAACAAGCTGAGGAG
>NW_019944306.1:10070-14820 GCF_002910315.2 Salvelinus sp. IW2-2015 | reverse complement strand
AGGGGGGGGGGGGGGGGGGTCAACTGCAACAAATGTGACAAAGCAATTCACTTTTCGTTCAGAACCATTCAGGAGTGAACCAGGGCATTCTACCTTTAACTCAAGAGTTTTGAAAGGGCATGATTATCTAGTATTAATATGTAGACATTATACTAAAAGTTAAAAAACTTAATCAGATTCATGATTAGCTGTGATACAATCAAGGTCACTAAAATAAAAGAAATTACATTTAAATTAAATCTTGTTCACTAAATGTTTACAAATATTTAATAGTTTTAATCAAATATCTTTAGGTATGTCTGACACTGGCTTCTTCCAATCAATATTAAAATCACCCCAAATTAATAGTTCAGATTTAGCATACTTAGATAGTAATTCAAATAAATTGTTAAGAGAACATCAGGGAGCCGGGGAGGGCTGAGTGTCAGCTGGTATTAGGACCAAGGCCCACGTTAAGAACAAGACAATCAAACAGCTTAGGACTGAGGTACCAAGAGACACAAAAACATTTAAATTGTCCTTTTGTCAATATAGCAACCTCCCACCTCTGACAATTCTGTCCAATCTGTAACACTATAACCAGACAGAGAGACATCAGCACAGAATAATAAACCACCTTTCAGAAATGACCAGAATGTCCATGTTGAATTGAGAAGTTAGAATTTCAATCAAATCTGTCTTTGAAATCAAACTTCTGGCATTTTCATGAACAAATCCAGTACCTCAGCTGCGGATTTCAGGTCAGATGGAGTCTCTAATTCAGCGTGCTACTATCATTTAGGCTCCTGAGTGGTGCGTGGTCTAAGGCATTCAGTGCTAGAGGTGACACTACATACCCTGGTTGATCCCGGTCTGTATCACAACCGGCCGTGATCGGGAGTCCATAGGGCGGCGCACAATTTGGCCCAGCGTCGTCCGGGTTAGGGGTGGTTTGCCGGGTACGCCGTCATTGTAAAATAAGAATGTGTTCTTAACTGACTTGCCTAGTTAAATAAAGGTTAAATAAACAAATAAAAGTAGGTAACCCCTTTTTGAAATACCATGGATTGGTTTGAATTGGTATTGATACAAGATAGTCTAGACCTGAAGCATTGGGCCAGTGTCTGGAGCGAAGATGTGGGTTAAAACACGAGTTGAGGTTCCTGTTGGTTACTGTTGGTTACTGTTGTACCTGTTGGTTACTGGTGGGTTACCGGTGGTTACCTGTTGGGTTACCTGTGGTTACCTGTGGGTTACTGTTGGGTTACTGTTGGGTTACCTGTTGGGTTACTGTTTGGTTACCTGTTGGGTTACCTGTTGGTTACTGTTGGTTACCTGTTGGGTTACCTGTTGGGTTACTGTTGGTTACTGTTGTACCTGTTGGGTTACCTGTTGGGTTACCTGTTGGTTACCTTTTGGGTTACTGTTTGGGTTACCGTTTGGGTTACCTGTTTGGGTTACCTGGTGGGTTACCTGTTGGTTACATGTTGGGTTACCTGTGGTTACTGTTGGTTACATGTTGGTTACATGTTGGGTTACATGTTTGGTTACTGTTGGGTACTGTTGGGTACCTGTTGGGTTACTGTTGGTTACTGTTGGGTTACCTGTTGGGTTACTGTTGGGTTACTGTTGGGTTACTGTTGGGTTCCTTTGGTACTGTTGGGTTACTGTTGGTTACTGTTGGGTTAATGTTGGTTACCTGTTGGTTACCTGTTGGGTTTACTGTTGGGTTACTGTTGGGTTACTGTTTGGTTACCTGTTGGGTACCTGTTTGGGTTACCTGGTGGGTTACCTGTTGGTTACTGTTGGGTTACCTGTTTTGGGTTACTGGTGGGTTACCTGTTTGGGTTACTTTGTTGGGTTACCTGGTGGGTTACCTGTTGGGTTACTGTTGGGTTACCTGTTGGGTTACCTGTTGGGTTACCTGTTGGGTACCTGTTGGTTACCTGGTGGGTTACCTGTTTGGGTTACTGTTGGTTACCTGGTGGTTACCTGTTGGGTTACCTGTTGGTTACTGTTGGTTCTATTTGGGTTACCTGTTGGGTTACCTGTTGCAGACGTCCATTATGGTGATAAGCTGATAGTTTATTGTTGGATGACCTGACATGAGGTCCAAGTCAATGTCTCAGCACAGCCTTGAATGTGAAGACAGGTCCAGGTACCAAGGCATTGGGATGGACCCCGTCCTCTTGACGAGCATGTTCTGTTTCCAAAAGGTGTCAACGTTATCCACCACAAGTAACTCCAACAGAGTAGACTCGTAGCCAGTCGTATGCTGCCAGCAACCTACTGGATCTTTCACTGCTACGACTCAGTGACGACACCGGGCCGTAAAAAGACACTCTGTTGGAGTCTTTCAGAGTTCCAATCAGTTCTTTTTTTAAATCCAGTTCCAGCTCTTCCGGGCGCATCCTAATGTCATTAGATCCACATGGACTACAAAATGAGGGGGGGGGGTCAAACTGCAACAAATGTGACAAAGCAATTCACTTTTCGTTCAGAACCATTCAGGAGTGAACCAGGGCATTCTACCTTTAACTCAAGAGTTTTGAAAGGGGCATGATTATCTAGTATTAATATTGTAGACATTATACTAAAAAGTTAAAAAACTTAATCAGATTCATGATTAGCTGTGATACAATCAAGGTCACTAAAATAAAAGAAATTACATTTAAATTTAAATCTTGTTCACTAAATGTTTACAAATATTTAATAGTTTTTAATCAAATATCTTTAGGTATGTCTGACACTGGCTTCTTCCAATCAATATTAAAATCACCCCAAATTAATAGTTCAGATTTAGCATACTTAGATAGTAATTCAAATAAATTGTTAAGAGAACATCAGGGAGCCGAGGGAGGGCTGAGTGTCAGCTGGGTATTAGGACCAAGGCCCACGTTAAGAACAAGACAATCAAACAGCTTAGGGACTGAGGTACCAAGAGACACAAAAACATTTAAATTGTCCTTTTGTCAATATAGCAACCCTCCCACCTCTGACAATTCTGTCCAATCTGTAAACACTATAACCAGACAGAGAGACATCAGCACAGAATAATAAACCACCTTTCAGAAATGACCAGAATGTCCATGTTGAATTGAGAAGTTAGAATTTCAATCAAATCTGTCTTTGAAATCAAACTTCTGGCATTTTCATGAACAAATCCAGTACCTCAGCTGCGGGATTTCAGGTCAGATGGAGTCTCTAATTCAAGCGTGCTACTATCATTTAGGCTCCTGAGTGGTGCAGTGGTCTAAGGCATCTCAGTGCTAGAGGTGACACTACATACCCTGGTTCGATCCCGGTCTGTATCACAACCGGCCGTGATCGGGAGTCCCATAGGGCGGCGCACAATTTGGCCCAGCGTCGTCCGGGTTAGGGGATGGTTTGGCCGGGGTACGCCGTCATTGTAAAATAAGAATGTGTTCTTAACTGACTTGCCTAGTTAAATAAAGGTTAAATAAACAAATAAAAGTAGGTAACCCCTTTTTGAAAATACCATGGGATTGGTTTGAATTGGTATTGATACAAGATAGTCTAGACCTGAAGCATTGGGCCAGTGTCTGGAGCGAAGATGTGGGTTAAAACACGAGTCTGAGGGTTACCTGTTGGGTTACCTGTTGGGTTACTGTTTGGTTACCTGTTGGGTTACCTGGTGGGTTACCTGGTGGGTTACCTGTTGGGTTACCTGTTGGGTTACCTGGTGGGTTACCTGTTGGGTTACCTGTTGGGTTACCTGTTGGGTTACTGTTCCTGTTTGGGTTACCGTTTGGGTTACCTGTTTGGGTTACCTGGTGGGTTACCGTTGGGTACATGTTGGTTACCTGTGGGTAACCTGTTGGTTACATGTTGGTTACATGTTGGTTAACATTGTTTGGTTACCTGTTGGGTTACCTGTTGGGTTACCTGTTGGGTTACCTGTTGGTTACTGTTGGGTTACCTCTTGGTTACTGTTGGGTTACCTGTTGGACTGTTGGTTACCTTGGTTACTGTTGGGTTACTGTTGGTTACTGTTGTTAACTGTTGGGTTACCTGTTTTTTACCTGTTGTTACCTGTTGGTTACTGTTGTTACCTGTTGGTTACTGTTGCGTTACCTGTTGGGTTACCTGTGGGTACCTGTTGGTTACCTGTTTGGGTTACCTGTTGGGTACCTGGTGGGTTACCTGTTTGGGTTACTGTTGGTTACCTGGTGGGTTACCTGTTGGGTTACTGTGTGGTTACCTGTGGGTTACCTGTTGGGTTACTGTTGGGTTACCTGTTGGTTACCGTGTTACCTGTTGTACTGTTGTTACCTGGGTTACCGTGGGTTACCTGTTGGTTACCTGTTGGGTTATCTATTTGGGTTACCTGTTGGTTACCTGTTGCAGACGTCCATTATGGTGATAATGCTGATAGTTTATTTTGGGATGACCTGACATGAGGTCCAAGTCAATGTCTCAGCACAGCCTTGAAATGTGAAGACAGGGTCCAGGTACCAAGGCCATTGGATGGACCCCGTCCTCTCTGACGAGCATGTTCTGTTTCCAAAAGGTGTCAACGTTATCCACCACAAGTAACTCCAACAGAGTAGACTCGTAGCCAGTCGTATGCTGCCAGCAACCTACTGGATCTTTCACTGCTACGACTCAGTGACGACACCGGGCCGTAAAAAATGACACTCTGTTGGAGTCTTTCAGAGTTCCAATCAGTTCTTTTTTTAAATCCAGTTCCAGCTCTTCCGGGCCAGCCATCCTAATGTCATTAGATCCCACATGGACTACAACCAACTGA
>NW_019944306.1:0-6726 GCF_002910315.2 Salvelinus sp. IW2-2015 | reverse complement strand
TAAATTTAAATCTTGTTCACTAAATGTTTACAAATATTTAATAGTTTTAATCAAATATCTTTAGGTATGTCTGACACTGCTTCTTCCAATCAATATTAAAATCACCCCAAATTAATAGTTCAGATTTAGCCATACTTAGATAGTAATTCAAATAAATTGTTAAGAGAACATCAGGGAGCCGAGGGAGGGCTGATGTCAGCTGGGTATTAGGACCAAGGCCCACGTTAAGAACAAGACAATCAAACAGCTTAGGGACTGAGGTACCAAGAGACACAAAAACATTAAATTGTCCTTTTGTCAATATAGCAACCCTCCCACCTCTGACAATTCTGTCCAATCTGTAAACACTATAACCAGACAGAGAGACATCAGCACAGAATAATAAACCACCTTTCAGAAATGACCAGAATGTCCATGTTGAATTGAGAAGTTAGAATTTCAATCAAATCTGTCTTTGAAATCAAACTTCTGGCATTTTCATGAACAAATCCAGTACCTCAGCTGCGGATTTCAGGTCAGATGGAGTCTCTAATTCAAGCGTGCTACTATCATTTAGGCCCCTGAGTGGTGCAGTGGTCTAAGGCATCTCAGTGCTAGAGGTGACACTACATACCCTGGTTCGACCCGGTCTGTATCACAACCGGCCGTGATCGGGAGTCCCATAGGGGCGGCGCACAATTTGGCCCAGCGTCGTCCGCGGTTAGGGGATGGTTTGGCCGGGGTACGCCGTCATTGTAAAATAAGAATGTGTTCTTAACTGACTTGCCTAGTAAATAAAGGTTAAATAAACAAATAAAGTAGGTAACCCCTTTTTGAAAAAACCATGATTGGTTTGCAATTGGTATTGATACAAGATAGTCTAGACCTGAAGCATTGGGCCAGTGTCTGGAGCGAAGATGTGGGTTAAAACACGAGTCTGAGGGTTACCTGTTGGGTTACCTGTTGGGTTACTGTATTGGTTACCTGTTGGTTACCTGGTGGGTTACCTGGTGGGTTACCTGTTGGGTTACCTGTTGGGTTACCTGGTTGGGTTACCTGTTGGGTTACCTGTTGGGTTACCTGTTGGGTTACTGTTTGGTTACCTGTTGGGTTACCTGTTTGGCGTTACTGTTGGTTACCTGTTGGTTACCGTTGTTACCTGTTGGTTACTGTTAGTTACCTGTTGGGTTACCTGTTGGGTTACCTGTTGGGTTACCTTTTGGGTTACCTGTTTGGGTTACCGTTTGGGTTACCTGTTTGGGTTACCTGGTGGGTTACCTGTTGGTTACATGTTGGCCGGTTACCGTTGGGTTACCTGTTGGGTTACATGTTGGTTACTTTGGGTTACTGTTTGTTACCTGTTGGGTTACCTGTTTGGGTTACCTGTTTGGGTTACCTGTTGGGTTACTGTTGGGTTACCTGTTGGGTTACCTGTTGGGTTACCTGTTGGGTTACTGTTGGGTTACCTGTTGGGTTACCTGTTGCGGTTACCTGTTGGGTTACCTGTTGGGTTACTGTTGGGTTACCTGTTGGTTACCTGTTGGGTTACCTGGTTGGCGTTACCTGTTGGGTTACCTGTTGGCGTTACCTTTGGTTTTACCTGTTTGGGTTACCTGGTGGGTTATTACCTGTTGGGTTACCTGTTTGGTTACCTGTTTGGGTTACCTGCGTGTTACCTGTTTGGGTTACTGTTGGGTTACCTGGTGGTTACCTGTTGGTTACTGTTGGGTTACCTGTTGGGTTACCTGTTGGGTTACCTGTTGGGTTACCTGTTTGGTCCTGTTACCTGGCTGCGGTTACCTGTTTGGGGTTACTGTTGGGTTACCTGGTGGGTTACCTGTTGGGTTACCTGTTGGGTTACCTGTTGGGTTATCTATTTGGGTTACCTGTTGGGTTACCTGTTGCAGACGTCCATTATGGTGATAATGCTGATAGTTTATTGTTGGGATGACCTGACATGAGGTCCAAGTCAATGTCTCAGCACAGCCTTGAAATGTGAAGACAGGGTCCAGGTACCAAGGCCATTGGGATGGACCCCGTCCTCTCTGACGAGCATGTTCTGTTTCCAAAAGGTGTCAACGTTATCCACCACAAGTAACTCCAACAGAGTAGACTCGTAGCCAGTCGTATGCTGCCAGCAACCTACTGGATCTTTCACTGCTACGACTCAGTGACGACACCGGGCCGTAAAAAATGACACTCTGTTGGAGTCTTTCAGAGTTCCAATCAGTTCTTTTTTTTAAATCCAGTTCCAGCTCTTCCGGGCCAGCCATCCTAATGTCATTAGATCCCACATGGACTACAACAATGACATATCCCCCATGTCCTGGCGTTAAACGGTAGGAACCAGCCTAGTAACGTCCTGTACCCGAGCCCCAGGATAGCACAGGGTTTTTATGTGGCACCGTCAGAGGATGCCACTTTTCCAACAAGTCAGTTCGTCAAATTTCTGTCCTGCTAGAGCTGCCCCGGTCAACTGTCAGTGTTGTTAGTGGAAACGTCTAGGAGCAACAACAAAATCTTAGCGCTACACAGGATACAATGACATTCTAGACGAATCCGTGCTTCCAACTTTGTGGCAACAGTTTGGGCAGGACAATGCCCCCCGTGCACAAAGTCGAGGTCCATACAGAAATAGTTTGTCAAGATCGGTGTGGAAGAACTTGACCGGCCTTCACAGAGCCCTGACCTCAACCCTATTCAACACCTTCGGGATGAATTGGAACGCTGACTGCGAGCCAGGCCTAATTGCTAAACATCAGTGCCCGACCTCACTAATGCTCTTGTGGCTGAATGGAAGCAATTTCCCGAAGCAATGTTCCAACATCTAGTGGAAAGCCTTCCCAGAAGAGTGGAGGCTGTTATAGCAGCAAAGTGGATACCATCTCCACATTAATGATGATCCAACGTTCTACCACAGCGACCATGTTATTTTGGGGAAGCCTATTTGATTCAGAGTTCGGACATATAAACTTTGTACATGTAAACAATTTCTAAGATGCTTACTTTGAGTTTTTTCAAACTCACTTCTCTCGCGCATATACATAGAGAGGGGCCTGCGATGCTGATGCTGGCACATGTACAGTGCTGCACTTGACGTCTCCGAGCTGACAGGTTAAAAATCTGTCGTTCTGCCCCCTGAGCAAGGCACGTTAAACCCTACTGCCCCCCCCCCCCCCCCCCCCCCACCCCGGGGGGCCGATGAGGTGGATGTCGATTAAGGCAGCCCTCCGCACCTCTCTGATTTCAGAGGGGTTGGGTTGAATGTGGAACATCTTACAGGGTGACGTGATAATCGTAAAAGACTGAATCCAACATAAAGTCTGCAAAGGCCTGAGAGAGTGAGAGAGACACAGAAGAGAGACACAGACAGAGAGAGAGACACAGACAGAGAGAGAGACACAGACAGAGAGAGAGACACAGACAGAGAGAGAGACACAGACAGAGAGAGAGACAGAGAGAAAGAGAGAACAGAGAGAAAGAGAGACAGACGAGAAAGAGGGGGAGACAGAGAAAGAGGGGGAGACATACAGAGGGGGAGACAGACAGAGAGAGAGGAGGGGGAGACAGACATAGAGAACAGAGGGGAGAACAGGGGGAGACAGAGAGGGGGAGGACAGACAGAGATAGGGAGAGAAGGGAGAGAAGAGGGGGAGACAGAGAGAGGGAGACAGACAGAAAGAGAGGGGGGGTGGGGAGACAGGAGAGAGAGAGAGACAAGACAGAGAGAGACAGACAGAGACAGCAGAGCAGAGACAGACAGACAGACAGAGAGAGAGACCAGACAGAGAGACAAAGAGAGACAGAAGACAGACGAGAGAGATTAGACAGACAGAGAGACAGACAGAGACAGACAGAGACGACAGAGAGAGAGAGAGAACAGACAGAGAGAGAGAGACAGACAGAGCTTTATGGTGGAATTCATCTGCAAGGAAAGCACCCTGCTAATGGTCCTAAAATGTCCTAATTGACAATACCCCATTATCTCACACACACAAGACCACACACACAACACACACACACACACACACACACACACACACCACACACACACACACACACACACACACACACCACACACACACCACACACACACACACACACACACACACACACACACACACATACACACACAGTGGGAAGTGCCCCATTAAAACATTACAAAACAACCAACATTCCACCACTGCTGCCATCAGACACGGTCCCGCTACAGTGTTGTTGAGTGAAAATGATAACCTGCTAATTATTATTAATAAGAATGAATGGTTAGCACTTTTGGCTTCCCGTCTGCTCGCATCTATGGTACTCTCCACTACGACAGAGTGGGCTTTCAATTTGTTTTTCCCGTTCGTACAATCACAAGGATGAGACGTCACTAGCTTCATTTTTGTCCACACCAGCCAACACACTGGTAAACCAACCACATCAACTCTACACCAGCCAACACACTGGTAACCAACCACATCAACTCTCACACCAGCCAACACACTGGTAACCAACCACATCAACTCTTACACCAGCCAACACACTGACGCCTAACCAACCACCATCAACTCTACACCAGCCAACACACTGGTAACCAAACCACATCAACTCTACCACCAGCCAACACACTGGTAACACACCACATCAACTCTACACCAAGCCAACACACTTGGTAACCAACCACATCAACTCTACACCAGCCAACACACTGGTAACCAACCAATCAACTCTACACCAGCCAACACACTGGTAACCAACCACATCAAACTCTACACACAGCCAAACACACTGGTAACCAAACCAAATCAACTCTACACCAGCCAACCACTGGTAACCAACCCAAATCAAACTCTACACCAGCCAACACACTGGTAACCAACCACATCAACTCTACACCAGCCAACACACTGGTAACCAACCACATCAACTCTACACCAGCCAACACACTGGTAACCAACCACATCAACTCTACACCAGCCCAACACACTGGTAACCAACCACATCAACTCTACACCAGCCAACACACTGGTAACCCAACCACATCAACTCTACACCAGCCAACACACTGGCTAAACCACCCACATCAACTCCTACACCAGCCAACACACTGGTAACCAACCAAATCAACTCTACACCAGCCAACACACTGGTAACCAACCAACATCAATCTACCACCAGCCAACACCACTCTGGCTAACCAACCACATCAACACTCTACAACCAAGAGAAGCCAACACACTGGTCAACCAACACCAGACAGCCATCAACTACATAACTCCACCAGCCAACACACTGGTAAACCACACCACCATCCAACTCTAACCACCAACACCACTGGTAACCAACCACATCAACTCTACACCAGCCAACACACTGGTACCAACCACATCAACTCTACACCAACCAAACACACTGGTAAACCAACCAACATCAACTCACACCAGCCAACACACTGGTAACCAACCACAATCAACTCTACACCAGCCAAACACACTTGCTAAACCAACCACAATCACACTCTACACCAACCCAACACACTGTAACCAACCACATCAACTCTACACCAACCACACACACTCGGTAACCAAAGCAACCACACTGGCTAACCCAACCAACACACTGGTAACCAAACCAAATCAACTCTACACCAGCCAACACACTGGTAACCAACCAAATCAAACTCTACACCAGCCAAACACCACTGGTAACCAACCACATCAACTCCTACACACACCAACACACTGGGTCGCGTAACCAACCACATCAACTCTACACAGCCAACACACTGGCCTAACACAACCACCATCCAATTCTACACCAGACCAACACACTGGTAACCAACCACATCAAACTCTACACCAACCAACACACTTTGGTACACCAACCAAATCAACCGCCTACACCAGCCAACACACTGGTAACCAACCCAAATCAACTCTACACCAGCCAACACACTTGGTAACCAACCACATCAACTCTACACCAAACCAACCACACTGGTAACCAACCCACACTCAACTACTACCCACTAGCCAACACACTGGCTACCACCAACCCAAATCAACTCTACACCAGCCAACACACTGCGTATAACCAACCACCATCAACTCCTACACCAGCCAACACACTGGCTAACCAACCACTACTCAACTCTACACCAGCCAACACACTAGGTAAACTCAACTCACACAGGTCATCAACTCAACTACAATCACCAGCACACAGCAACACACTGCTAACCAACCACATGCAACTCTCACACCAAGCCCAACACCACTGCGGTAACCAAACCACATCAACCTCGCTACACCAGCCCAACACCCACTGGCCCGTAAACCAACCACAACTCAACTCATTACACCAGCCCAACACACTCGGTAAACACAACCAACATCAACCTCTACACCAGCCAACACACTGGTAACCAACCACCATCAACTCTTACACCAGCCCAACACACTGGTAAACAACCACACCACATCAACTCTACACCAACCAACACACTGGTAACCAACCAAATCAACTCTACACCAGCCAACACACTGGTAACCAACCACATCAACTCTACACAGCCAACACACTGGTAACCAACCACATCAACTCCTACACCAGCCCAACACACTGGTAACCAACCACATCAACTCTACACCAGCCAACCACACTGGTAACCAACCACAATCAACCTCGCTACACCAGCCAACACACTGGTAACCAACCACATCAACTCCTACACAGCCAACACACTCGCATCCTCTCTCCTGG
>NW_019944305.1:79109-114815 GCF_002910315.2 Salvelinus sp. IW2-2015 | reverse complement strand
ACCTGTACTATAACTCACATTCATCTTCACTACTTTCAAATCCCGACATCTCTCCAGGTCTGAAGAGTAAGAAGCCATCGCGGCGTCGCTGGTGCTGGCTGTCTTCCGCGCCTGTCTCCTCTATACAACGGAGAAACCCACTGTAGTGTGGAGTATGAGCCTGTTTTTATGTCAAATACACCGGATAGGTGCAGTAATGCTTTTGTTTTTACAGGGTCCCATATATACGACCTGAGCAATTAGGGTTAAATGTGCCTTGTCTCAGGACATCTGTCGGTCTTCGGCAGATTACTGTGAGCTACGTACTCCCAGGCTTACTGCCATCTCAGTACAGACAGATGTATAGTTTTTGGTTCCATCTGTTACTCTCTGCCTCAACAGCTATCATATCCCCAGTTGTGCGCTGTCACTTTTAAGACCAACAAATAAATGAATAATATGTTAATACTGCTTCTTAGTCAAGTCAATCGACTAAACAAAATGACCCAAGTAAAAAACCTCAAACTGTGGGTTAGTTTTCAACCAGGGGGGAATTGGTGCCCAAGAAGTCACCATCCCAGTGATCTCTAGTGACTCAATTAAGTTCTGCATAGTGTAATTTTGCAGTCCCAAATGGCACTCTATCTCCCTGATAGTGGACCCCGCGTCCTGGTCAGAAATAAGTGTTACCATGATAGGGAATAGGGTTCCATGTAGATGCTACTAATTCTTATTCATGGTCTCTGATCTGCAGGAGTGTCTACAGACGCATGCGCGTTCTATTTTGATGATGTTGTCGTAGTATCTTATGTGTAAGGCAGTGTCTGCTGCGTTTCTAAGATTATCAAGAAGTTTATAGTTGTTTGTTACAGTAACACTTACAAACAAGTTTCTACAATAAGTGCTATAGGATCCAAGATATATTTTATGAAGTATTTGTTTCTCAAATTGTCTTGAATTGTTTTGACAAAAACAAGAAGTTGGAACCAGTTTTTTTAATGTACAACTGTGTTAAACTAGCCTTCTAATGCTTATACGGTACCTGTAGACTTTCCTGTTCATTGCGCCAACGTAGTAGCATTGCTCCGCGCCGAAGCACGCTCTGAATTCCTTCGGTTCAAGGTGTTAGTTGTGCAGAGTGAGAACTGGAGTCAGGCGCAGGAACACAAATGAGTAAATTACGAATTTTTATCTGGAAAATAAGCCCACGCAGATCATTACTAAACAAAGATAACAAACCGAGGACAGACACACAACAACAAATGGGATACAGAGGGTTAAATTAGGAATATAATAATAACTAAATGGGAACAGTGTGTAACTCAAGACAATAACCAATTGAAGAAACCGAAACATGGATGGTGGATAGCTTGAAAGTCCGGTTAGACGGAGCGTAGCCCGAACGCCGCCCCGAACAAGGAGAGCACCACTTCGGCAGTCGTGACCCCTTCATACTGCAACCAGAGAATATAAATTATATTGTAAATCAGGATCTTGATATGGCCTTTATGCCTGCGAATCGTCATTGTGAACTGTCTCATCTTTTGCGATATCTAACAACAACAATGTACACAGTTTTTCTTGCTCCTTGACATCCATTGTAGTGCAACTTGGTACATAGCAATCACTGAACAGCAGAGTTGTACCTGCAAAATTGTTTTTGTATACTCTCAACAAAACACTAACAAATACATTAACAATATGCTGGTTGACAGTGCGCTGTTTCCCTGTGCGGGATTTCAGCTTAAAGTTTGTTTGCTATGCTGTAACATTGCTTTATTATCATCTGATATAATCAGCCTCGCGTGTTGTGCTGTACAAAGTGAATTTTATATTGTGATGTGTGTGGTATTAAGTGTGTGTGTGTAGGCTACAGATTGTAGATTGTAATTTGACTATATTGTCACAGCAAAATAATCCTGTAGTAACAGATTGAAACGTTTTGCCGTAATATGCTGGATCGGTGGGTTAGGCTATTAGCTGGACAAAAGTAGGCTACATGAAAAGTACAATATGTTAATATATCTTGTGTTTTAGGGCGGGCTTTCAGGAAAGTTATGGTACATCACAAAGCTCATTCTGCATTTCCTGTGGTGCAGGTAAATTCTCAGCGCAACAAAAGAGTGATCAATTTAAGATCCTACATCTGTTACGTGTGTTTCTGTGTATCACTGAGCTTTTTACATTGTTGTTAACACGTACAACTAAATCCTTTACTGCAGCAACACTTGATGTGTCGGGCAAATGGCCCTATTCCCTTGTTGGCACACTTTTGTCCGGCCCATATGGCACTCTATCACCTATATAGTGCACTAGTTTTGATCAGAGCCTATGTGCCCTGGTCTTAAAGTAGTGCACTACATAGGGAATGAGAATGCCATTGTAACATTTGGAGAGCAGCCTCTGGTATAGATTGGATGCCTTTTTGTCAAAATGACACAATTCCGTTCACTTGTTTTTTCCTTTAAAACTTTGAGCTATCTGACCTTACACCCCAGTGGTGTAGAAGTACATAAGTAAAAAATACCTTTAAAGTAATACTTAAGTAGGTTTTGGTGTGTCTGTAACTTAACTATTTATTTTTGACTACTTTTACTTCACTATGTTTTAAAAAAATAATGTACTTTCTACTCCCATACTTTACTGACAACCAAAATTACTTGTTACATCATTTGAATGCCTAGCAGGACAGGAAACTGATCATTCCACACACTTATCAGAGGAGACATCCTGGTCCTCCTCTGCTTCTGATCTGTCGCGACTCATTAAACACACATGATTCGTTTGAAACGAGACTGGAATTACAAGAAAATGTGCGCGCTGGTTTGCTTAATATAAGAATTTTGAAATTATTTATACTTTTACTTTGACTACTTAAGTATATTATCAATTACATTTACTTTTGATACTGAAGTATATTTAAAAACTAAGATACCTTTTAGACTTTTACTCCAAGTAGTATTTTACTGGGTGACTTTCTACTTTCCTATGAATCATTTTCTATCTAAGATATTTCAACTTTTACTCAAATATGAGAATTAAGTACTTTCCCACCGCTGTCTATACATATAAACTTTTGTGCTATAGCTTGGATGTTGGGTATTACTAATACAAGCTTAAAAATGAAGTTTTGAAACTGGCCTCACTTTCTTCAATGACTTACCTGACTGAAAGGTTACGAAATCTTCATGTGGCATTTTATCTGACAATATTTAGCAATAATTAGAAACACCATAGAAGTGAATGACCATATAATATATGGGTATTTGAGAGTGGATACATGAATATTACAATAACATCGAGACACTATTACCACAGATAAAAGAGGAAACAGTTAAACGTATCTTCAGTGTTACCTCTATTGGCTCAGTCAAAACCACCACCTAGTGGATGAGGTGGGTCAAGAGTTAGTAACAGTACTGGTTATTATATTGTTACATGTAGCGCTACTTGGCAGCTGAAAAGCTGAATTACAGTACACCCTCCATACAAGTAAACAAGGACAATTAAAATGTCAGAAAGTCAGATGGGAGGTCTCTAGAGAGTTGAAGCAGATTGGAAAGTATTGAGAGCTGAGGACGCATCGATGGTATTACTGAGGAGGGAGCTGGTCAGAGTCAGACACACTACGACCCGACTCCTAATCACAGGAATTGTACTTTTCACTTGATATCTTGAGTACATTATGTTGATGTAAGACTTATCTTGAACGCACTCTGTTAGTAAGACACGAGAAGGGATCTTAAGTAAAAGCTCTGATAACTTAAGGAGGCATGTGGACCCTATAGAGTTTATGGTAACTTAAAGAGACAGTTTGGACCCTATGGAGTCTATGGTAACTTAAGGAGACAGTTTGGACCCTATATTATGGTAACTTAAGGAGACAGTTTAGACTATAGAGTCTATGGTAACTAAGGAGGCAGTTTGACCCTATAGAGTCTATGTAATTTAATGAGGCAGTTTGGACCCTATAGAGTCTAATGGTAACTAGAAGAGACAGTTTGAACCCTATATAGTTCTATGGTAACTTAAGGAGGCAGTTAACCCTATAGAGTCTATGGTAACATTAAGGAGGCAGTTTGGACCCTATAGAGTCTATGGTAATTAAGGAGGACAGTTGGACCCCATAGAGTCTATTGGTAACTTAAGGACCAGTTTAGACCCTATAGAGTCTATGGTAACTTTAAGGAGCGCAGTTTGACCCTATAGAGTCTATGGTAACTTAAGAGACAGTTTGGCACCACTTATAGAGTCTATGGTAACTTAAGGAGGCAGTTTGGACCCCTATAGAGTCTATGGTAACTTAAAGAGACAGTTTAGACCCTATAGAGTCTATGGTAACTTAAAAGAGACAGTTTGGACCACCTAAGAGTCTATGGTAACTTATTAAGCGAGCCAGTTTTAGACCCTATAGAGTCTATGGTAACTTAAGGAGGCAGTTTGTACCCTATAGAGTCTAGGTTAACTTAGAAGAGACAGTTTGAACCCATTAGGCGTCTATGGTAATTTAAAGGAGGCAGTTTGACCCTATAGAGTATGGTTAACTTAAGGAGACAGTTTGGACCCTATGGATCTATGGGAATTTAAGGGACAGTTTGGACCCTATGGAGTCTATGTAACAAGGAGACAGTTGACCCTATGGAGTCTATGGTAACTTAAGGAGCAGTTTGGGACCCTATAGAGTCTATGGTAACTTAAGGAGCCAGTTTTGGACCCTATAGAGTCTATGGTAACTTAAGGAGGCCAGTTTTTGACCCTATGTAGAGTCTATTGTAACTTAAGGGCAGGGTGCGCCCTATAGAGTCTATGGTAACTTAAGGAGACAGTTTGACCCTATAGCGTCTATGGTAATTAAGGAGCAGTATGGACCCTTATGGAAGGAGTCCCGTAGCAATGGTAGCCGCAGCAGAAACGATACAACGGCTGCTAACGCCACACCATCCGCCTCTCCTAGGTGGTATCCATTAGACTTCTATAGGGTCCAACTGCCTGTCCTTTAATTACATAGACTCCATAAGGGTTCCAAAACTGATTCCTTAAGTTTACCATAGACTCCATAGGGTCCCAAAACTGTCTCCTTAAATTACCATAGATCCATAGGTCCAAACTGTTCCTTAAGTACCATACTCGATAGGTCCAAACTGCTCCTTAAATTACCATAGACGCAGTTCAAACTGCTCCGTAGTTACCATAGACTCTATAGGGACAAACTGCCTCCTTATAAGTTACCAATAGACTCGTCATAGGGTGCTTCAAACTGCCTCCTTTAAGTTACCATAGCTCTAGTAGGGTCCAAAAACTGTGCCTCTTAAGTTACAAATAGACTCTATAGCGTTCAAACTGCTCGCTTAAGTTACCATAGACTCATAGGGTCCAAACTTTGCCTCCTTAAGTTACCATGACTCCATGTAGGCTCTTGTTCCAAAGTCCCAAGTCCCAACTGTTCCATTACATGATCATAGGTCCATGCCCTAACTTACGCATAGACTCTATAGGTGTCCAAACTGCTCCTTAAGTTACCAATCAGACTATATAGGTCAAACTGCCTCCTTAAGTTACCCATAGACTCCATAGGGGTCCACAACTGTCTCCTTAAGTTACCGATAGACTCCTATGAGGGTCCAACTGCCGTCTAAATTACCATAGACTCCTATAGGGTCTACAAACTGCCTCCTTAAGATTACCATAGACTAATATAGGGTTCAAACTGTCTCCTTTAAGTTTACGCCATAGACTCTATATGGGCACAAATTTCTGCCTACTTAGTTACCCATAGACTCCATTAGGGTCCAAACTGCCTTCCTTAAGTTACCATAGACTCTATATAGGGTCTAAAACTGGTCTCTTAAGTTACCATAGACTGCTATAGGGTCCAAACTGCTCTCCTTAAGATTACCAATAGACTCATGGAGGGTCCAAACTGTCTCTCTTAAGTTACCATTAGACTCGCAGTAGGGTCGCAAACTGCCTCCTTAAGTTATTCAGAGCTTTTAACTTAAGACGATCCCTTCTCGTGTCTTACTTCAACAGAGTGCGTTCAAGATAAGTCTTACATCAACATAATGTACTCAAGATATCAAGTGAAAAGTACAATTCCTGTGATTAGGAGTCGGGTCGTAGAATGTGTCTGACTCTGACCAGCTCCCTCCTCAGTAATACCATCGATGCGTCCTCAGCTCTCAATACTTTCCAATCTGCTTCAACTCCTAGAGACCTCCCATCCTGACTTTCTGACATTTTAATTGTCYTTGTTTACTTGTATGGGAGGTGTACTGTAATTCAGCTTTTCAGCTGCCAAGTAGAGCCTACATGTAACAATAATAATTAACCAGTACTGTTACTACTAACTTGACCCACCTCATCCACTAGGTGGTGGTTTTGACTGAGCCAATAGAGGTAACACTGAAGATACGTTTAACTGTTTCCTCTTTTATCTGTGGTAATAGTGTCTCGATGTTATTGTAATATTCATGTATCCACTCTCAAATACCCATATATTATATGGTCATTCACTTCTATTGGTTTTCTAATTATTGCTAAATATTGTCAGATAAAAATGCACATGAAGATTTSGTAACCTTTCAGTCAGGTAAGTCATTGAGAAAGTGAGGCCAGTTTCAAAACTTCATTTTTAAGCTTTATTAGTAAACCCAACACTCCCAAGTATCACAAAAGTTATATGTATAAGCAGCGGTGGGAAAAGTACTTAATTCTCATATTTGAGTAAAAGTTGAAATATCTTAATAGAAAATGATTCAAGTAAAAGTGAAAGTCACCCAGTAAAATACTACTTGAGTAAAAGTCTAAAAGTATTTAGTTTTAAATATACTTCAGTATCAAAAGTAAATGTAATTGATAAAATATACTTAAGTATCAAAAGTAAAAGTATAAATAATTTCAAATTCCTTATATTAAGCAAACCAGGCGGCACCATTTTCTGGTAAACTCAGTCATCGTTTCCAAACGAATCCTGTGTGTTTAATGAGTCCGCCAGATCAGAAGCAGAGGAGGACCAGGGATGTTCTCTTGATAAGTGTGTGAATTGATCAGTTTTCCTGTCCTGCTAAGCATTCAAAATGTAACAAGTATTTTTGGTTGTCAGGTAAAATGTATGGAGTAGAAAGTACATTATTTTCTTTAAGAACATAGTGAAGTAAAAGTAGTCAAAAATATAAATAGTWAAGTACAGAYASMCCAAAAACCTACTTAAGTAGTACKTTAAAGTATTTTTACTTAWGWACTTTACACCACTGGGTGTAAGGTCAGATAGCTCAAGTTTAAAGGAAAAAACAAGTGAAACGGAATTGTGTCATTTTGACCAAAAGGCATCCATCCTATACAGAGGCTGCTCTCCAAATGGTTACAAATGGCATCCTATTCCCTATGTAGTGCACTACTTTAGACCAGGGCACATATGGCTCTGRTCAAAACTAGTGCACTATATAGGTGATAGRGTGCCATATTGGCCCCGGACAAAAGTAGTGCACTACATAGGGAATAGGGTGCCATTTGCGACACATCCAGAGTGTTGCTGCAGTAAAGGATTTAGTTGGTACTGTAACAACAATGTAAAAAGCCTCAGTGATACACAGAAACACACGTACACAGATGTAGGATCTTAAATTGATCACTCTTTTGTTGCTGAGAATTTACCTGCACCACAGGAAATGCAGATGAGCTTTGTGATGTACATAACTTCWCTGAAAGCCCCGCCCTAAAACACAAGRTTATATTAACAGTATTGYACTTTTCATGTAGCCTACTTTTGTCCAGCTAATAGCCTAACCACCGATYCAGCAATATTACGGACAAAACGTTTCAATCCTGTTACTACAGGATTATTTTGCTGTGACAATATAGGTCAAATTACAATCCTACATCTGTAGCCTACACACACACATACCAATATAAACTTCAATGTACAGCAAACTACAGCGGAGGCTAGCATTATATCAGAATGATAAGTAAAGCATGTTTACAGTAATAGCAAACACAACATTCTTAAAGCTGAAATCCGCACCAGGGGAAACAGCGCCACTGTTCAACCCAGCATATTTGTTAATGTTATTTTATTGTTTTGTTGAGGAGTATCAACAAAACAATTTTGCAGTACATACTCTGCTGTTATATTGTATGTACAATGACGTACAATGGTGTCCAAGGAGAAAAAACTGTGTACATTGTTGTTTAATATCGCAAAAGGATGAGGCAGTTTCACAATGACGGATTCCAGGGATAAAGGGATACTGCAAGATCCTGGTATTTACAATATAATTTAATTTTCTCTGCGTGCAGTATGAAGGTGTCACGACTTCCGCCGAAGTTGGTGCCTCTCCTTGTTCGGGCGGCGTCGGCGCTCGTCGTCACCGGCTTTCAGCTTCCACCGATCCATGTTTCTGGTTTCCATTTGTTATGTCTTGATGTACACACCTGGTTCCCATTTAGTTATTATTATTTCCCTATTAACCTCTGGTTCCCATTATGTTTTGTGTGTGTTTGTTCCTGGTTTGTTGTTAGTCTTTTGTGTTAGGTTAATGATCCCTGCGTGGCTTTATTTTTCCAGAGTAAAGTTCGTTATTTTACTCAGTTCTGTGTCCTGCGCCTGACTCCGTTCTCACCTCTGCACAACTAACACCGACAGAAGGAAGTTAGCGGTGCTTTCGCGAGCCAATGCTAACTAGCGTTAGCGCAATGACAGGAAGTCTACAGGTACGGTAGCATTGAAGGCTAGTTTACACAGTTGTACATTAAAAAAACTGGTTCCAACTTCTTGTTTTGTTCAAAACAATTCAAGACAATTTGTGAGAAACAAACTACTTCATAAAAATATATCTTGGATCCTATACATATATGTAGGAACTTGTTTTAAAGTGTTACTGTAACAAAATATAAACTCTTGATAGTCTTTAGAAAAGAGCAGGCACTCCTTACACATAAGATATAGACACCCAGCATCATAGACACCTGCAGTCAGAGACAAATAAGAATTAGGTAGCATCCTAAATGGAACCCTATTCCCTATATGGTACACTTATTTCCAGGACCGGGGGTCCATATAGGAATAGGGTGCCATTTGGGACTCATATACACTATGCAGAACTGTAATGTAGTCACTGAGAAATCACTGGGATGGGTGACTTGTTGGCACCAATTCCCTCCCTGTTGAACAAAATACACCACAGTTTGAGTTTTTACATTTGTGCATTTTGTTGTTAGCATTGATTACTAAGAAGCAGTTATTAACATATTATTCATTTATATTGTTGGTCTTAAAGTGACAGCAGCACAATCATGGGGATAGATACTGTTGAGGCAGAGAGTAACAGACTGAACAATAAACTATACTATCTGTCTTAGAGATCGGCAGGTAGCCTAGCGGTTAGCGTATCTCACAGTATCCCTTGCCGACACAGATGTGCCCTTGAGCAAGGCACTTAACCCTAATTTGCTCCAGGGGTGCTGTACTACTATGGCTGACCCTGTAAAACAACACATTACTGCACCTATCCGGTGTATTTTACAATAAAAACATCTATACTCACCACACCACCAGTGGTCTTCCTCCCGTTGTAGTAGAGGAGACCAGCTGCAGCGAAGACCAGCCCCAGCACCAGCCCAGAGCCCCGATGGCTATCTTACTTCTCTCAGACCCTGGCAGAGACATGTCTGGGATGAAACGTAGTGAGATGAATGTAGTTATAGTTACAGTTGTTTGAAAAACAACACACATCATAATAACCCAACTTATCAGAGATCTTTTCTCCCTTATTTCAACCTTTCCTTACTTCATTGCTTCCTACTTCCTTCTTCCTTATTCCCTTCCCCAAACCATTTCCAGTAACACTCAGTTTGTTCCCTGACTTCCTTGTCCCCTTTTTCCTAGTTCCCTTGCTTCCTTGTTCCTTTACTTCCTTGTCCCCTTACTTCCTTACCCCAGTGGAGGATCTTTGGTTCAGTGAAGCTGGCATGCCTCACCATGCAGGAGATCTTCTCTCCAGGTGTGGGAGTGTACTCCAGGTAGGAGTGGATCTGATAGTGCCAGTCGCCATTGGATAGCTCCTCAGAGGAAGTCATGTTTGAGGTCACTTCCTGTCCGTCCCTCCACCAGGTCACCCTGATCTGTTTGGGGTAGAACTTGTAGGCGCTGCACGTCAACATGAGGGGGTGTCTGTCACTGTGGGGCGTCATGGACCTCCAGATGACGGAGGGCTCAACTGAGAGGGAAAATAATAAAATAGTATTCTTTTGTTTCTACTGCTTGGTGTTTTTCAATGGACGGTATGTACAGTCCACTAAGGTTGTACATCTATATACGGGTCAGTTCCCTTTCTAGCTTGGGTGTCAATGTGTTTTCACTATAAGCTTTAGTAAGTGTACTTTTAGACAGAGTCAATTGAGGTGGCTTGTGTTGTGTCAGACTGATACCCAAGCTAGTTCTCTTTCACTTCCTCAAAACAAACTCGGCAAGATTCCACCCTGGGATGGTACGAGTTAGATAAGAACTGTACAGACAGGTTTCTTTCTGGAAGTTCCCTGACTTGTCAAACCCAAACGTAACTCATGTAATAATCAACAAAATGGTGCTTAAAAATAATATTATAAAATTATGATGTGAAATCAATTTTTCCTGAAATATCTTATGCAAATGTGTTTTATTTTCACCACCGTTCTCCATAGAACTGCTTACCATTGTTGTTTATTCCAGCTTCGTAGACGAGGGCACCATAATGTTTGCAGAAGAAATGAAGTGGAGTTTGAAACGATGCCAGGACCACGGGATCTGCGTTAAATTGCTCGGCGATATGTATCCCAAAGGGTGTGTAACCAGTAAATCTATTGAGAGTGCTGTTGTATTCCATAACCTTCACCATGTCTGAAATAGCTCTCCAGACGTACTCCACATCGTGTGGATCTTCCCCTCTGTAATAACAAAGGTCGAGGCTGGTCATAAAGTGTCCATCTGGTGAGAAAAAACATGAACGCATGTAAACCTTTATACTCTGCCACATAATAGATATAAGTTATTATACAATAATATGCAGTTCTCTTTTATTTGGCTATAAATAATTACTCTTAATATACAGTATATATTTTTACTATCTCTTTAAAGGGGCAATCTGCAGTTGCTACATCGATTTATTTAGACTTAAATTATATATACCCATGGATTCTTGGAGAATATAACCTATAAATGCCTCACGAGCTCAGTTCAATGGTCGTACCCCATCAGAACCAAAAACATGAGCTTGTTTTACTACAATGTAAACTTTGTAAATGTAAACAAGCACTGTGCTCGTGGGTTGCATGTGCGAGTACCGGCTGACTGTACAGAGATTGTGACAGCCGGTTAAATGGCGTCCCTTGAGAGGGCAAGAACAAGATGTATGTCAGGAGAAGTGCAGTATTATCATAAGGAGACGTATACTTGGAATAGGGAGGAGGAATGGAGGGCAACAACAGAGGCAGAGGAGGTCTGAGAGAGAGAGGAATGGAGGGCAACAACAGAGGCAGAGGAGGTCTGAGAGAGAGAGGAGTGTGAGGGCACAAAGAGGCATGAGGAGGTCTGAGAGAGAGAGGATGGGAGGGCAACAAGAAGGCAGAGGAGTCTGAGAGAGAGAGGAATGGAGGGACAACAGAGGCGAGAAGGTCTGAGAGAGAGAGGAAATGGGAGGCAACAACAGAGGCAGAGGAGGTCTGAGAGAGAGAGGAATGGAGGGCAACAACAGAGGCAGAGGAGGTCTGAGAGAGAGAGGATGGAGGGCAACAACAGAGGCAGAGGAGGTTCGAGAGAGAGAGGAAGAGGGTGAGCTTGAGTTGGTTGGGGAAAAAGGGAGATGGTTTGTTTAAAGAATGGTAGAAAGTGTAAACAGTGAGCTGTATGCCGGATCGAAGACAGGAGGGAGAATGGAATGGAATGAGGCGAACGAATAGGAGATGGTAGTGTGGTGAAGTATAGGAGGATGGTAGGTGTGGTGAAGTATAGGAGATGGTAGGTGTGGTGAAGTATAGGAGGTGGTAGGTGTGGTGAAGTATAGGAGATGGTAAGGTGTGGTGAAGTATAGGAGGTGGTAGGTGGTGGGTGAAGTTAGGAATGGTAGGTGTGGTGAAGTTCTCAGAGCCCTCCGGCTTGCAACGAGGGTCAGGATAAAAGATGCGTTGTGACAATAGGAGTTTCCTTTTTGCTGATCCATTTGTAGTTTCAGGGTGGTGAAAAACAGAGTTTGGTGCGTTGGAATCGGTGAAGGTAATCAGAAGGGGTCTTGTGATAAGTGTTTGTGTTCTGCTGGTCAGAGGGAGCTGGAACTCCGCGTTAAATGAATGGGGACAAGAGAGGTGAATTGTTTTGCTCTCAAGGAACGGGTGCCATTTGGAAGGAGTGACTACAGGGGTAGCGGTAATGTGAAAGTTGAACCACTGAAGGGGAAGATTCCGGTATTTGTGATGCTCGTCGTTTGGCTAGTCGCAGACAGGGTGGTGAGAAGAGGTGAATACAGAAGAGTCGATGTCTGTGTCTGTCCTTTTGATTTTGATGTTGTAGTCTTTTGCCGAAAAATGATGTTAGGATATACAGTACAGACAATGTTTGGCACAACCTACTCAGTCAAGGTTTTCTTATTTTCATGTGCGAAGATGATGGTGATTGTTGATGCTGACAGGCAGTACAATGAACAGAAATCAATCTCATTTGCCAACAAAATAAAGCTAACGACCGTGCAAAACAAAACAAACAAACAAGAATGTCAGAACAGTTCCCACGCAGCGGAGATCACCAATGACTGAAGAGGTATGCAGGGGACAGTGGTAAACGCTGAAAGAATCAGGTGAGTGGCGTTTTACTCAAACTTTTACTCGCTAACCTTGGCTTAGTATGGTGGTCGAGGTGCTCTGCTCTCCCCAGTCTAACCTTGGCTTTAGTAAGGTGGTCGACACTTCTGCTCTCCCAGTCTAACCTTGGCTTTAGTAATGGTGGTCGACACTCTGCTCTCCCCAGTCTAACCTTGGCTTTAGTAAGATGGTCGCACACTCTCTCTCCCTCAGTCTAACCTTGGCTGTTAGTATGGTGGTCGACACTCTGCTCTCCCCAGTCTAAACTTGCCTTTAGTAGGTGGTCGACAACTCTGCTCTCCCAGTCTAACCTTGGCTTTAGTAGAATGGTCGACATACTCTGCTCTACGCCAGTCTAACCTTGGCTTTAGTATGGTGGTCGCACTCTGCCTCTCACAGTCCTAGACCTTGGCTTTAGTAGGGTGGTCGACATCTGCTCTCCCCCAGTCTAACCTTGGCTTTAGTAGGGTGGTCGACTCTCTGCTCCCCAGTCTAACCTTTGGCTTTAGTAGGGTGGTCGACACTCTGCTCTCCCCAGTCTAACCTTGGCTTTAGTATGGTGGTCGGCACTCTGCTCTCGCCCAGTCTAACCTTGGCTTTAGTAAGGTGGTCGACACTCTGCTCTCCCCAGTCTAACCTTGGCTTTAATATGGTGGTCGACATCTGCTGCTCCCCAGATCTAACCTTTGCTTTAGTAGGGTGGTCGACATTCTGCTGCTCCCCAGTCTAACCTTGCTTTAGTAGGGTGGTCGACCACTCTCCTGCTCTCCCAGTCTAACCTTGGCTTAGATAGGGTGGTCGGCACTCTGCTCTCCCGTCAAACCTGGCTTTAGTAGGGTGGTCGGCATTGCCTTTCTCCCCAGTCCTAACTTGGCTTTAGTAGGGTGGGTCGGCACTGCTGCTCTCCCCAGTCTAACCTTGGCTTTAGTAGGGTGGTCGACACTCTGCTCTCCCCAGTCTAACCTTGCTTTAGTAGGGTGGTCGGACTCTGCTCTCCCCCAGTCTAACCTTGGCTTTAGTAGGGTGGTCGGCACCTGCTCTCCCCCAGTCTAACCTTGGCTTTAGTATGGTGGTCGGCACTCTCTGCTCTCCCAGTCTAACCTTGGCTTTAGTAGGTGTGGTGGCACTCTGCTCTCCCAGTCTAAACCTTGGCTTTTGTAGGGTGGTCGACACTCTGCTCTCCCCAGTCCTAACTTGGCTTTAGTAGGGTGGTCGACTCGTCTGCTCTCCCCCAGTCTAACTTGGCTTTAGTAGGGTGGTCGACACTCTGCTCTCCCAGTCTAACTCTTGGCTTTAGTATGGTGGTCGCACTCTGTCTCTCCCAGTCTTAACCTTGCTTTAGTAGGGTGGTCGCCACTCTGTTCCCCAGTCTAACCTAGCTTAGTAGGGTGGTCGAATCTGCTTCTCCAGTCTGACCTTGGATTTTAGGTGGTCGAACTCTCTGCTCTTCCCAGTCTAACCTTGGCTTTAGTAGGTGGTCGCATCTTGCTCTCCCCAGTCTAACCTTGGTTTAGTAGGGTGGTCGGCATCTGCTCTCCCGTCTAACCTTGGCTTTAGTAGGTGGTCGACACTCTGCTCTCCCAGTCTAACCTTGGCGCTTTAAGTATGGTGGTCGCACTCTGCTCTCCCCCAGTCTAACCTTGGCTTTAGTAGGTGGCTCGCTGCATCTCTCTCTCTCAGTCTAACCTTGGCTTTAGTAGGGTGGTCGCACACTCTGCTCTCCCCAGTCTAACCTTGGCTTTAGTAGGGTGGTCGACCTCTGCTCTCCCAGTCTAACCTTGGCTTTAGTAGGGTGGTCGACACTCTGCTCTCCCTCCTAACCTTGGCTTTAGTATGGTGGTCGGCACTCTGCTTCTCCCAGTCTAACCTTGGCTTTAGTAGGGTGGTCGACACTACTGTGTCCCCAGTCTAACCTTGGCTTAGTAGGGTGGTCGACACTCTGCTCTCCCCAGTCTACCTTGGCTTTAGTAGGGTGGTCGACACTCTGCTCTCCCCAGTCTAACCTTGGCTTTAGTAGGGTGGTCGACACTCTGCTCTCCCAGTCTAACCTTGGCTTTAGTAGGGTGGTCGACACTCTGCTCTCCCCCCAGTCTAACCTTGGCTTTAGTAAGGTGGTCGACACTCTTGCTCTCCCCAGTCTAACTTGGCTTTAGTAGGGTGGTCGACACTCTGCTCTCCAGTCTAACCTTGGCTTTAGTAGGTGGTCGAACACTCTGCTCTCCCCAGTCTAACCTTGGCTTTAGTAGGGTGGTCGACTCTCTGCTCTCCCAGTCTAACCTTGGCTTTAGTAGGGTGGTCGACACTCTGCTCTCCCGATTCTACCTTGGCTTTAGTGGGTGGTCGACATCCTGCTCTCCCCAGTCTAACCTTGGCTTTAGTAGGGTGTCCGACTCTCTGCCTCCTCCCGTCTATAACCTTTGGCTTTAGTAGGGTGGTCGACACTCTGCTCTCCCCCAGTCTAACCTTGGCTTTAGTAGGGTGGTCGACACTCTGCTCTCCCCAGTCTAACCTTGGCTTTAAGTAGGGTGGTCGACACTCTGCTCTCCCAGTCTAACTTGGCTTTAGTAGGGTGTCGACACTCTGCTCTCCCAGTCTAACCTTGGCTTTAGTAGGGTGGTCGAAACTTGCTGCTTCCCCGGTCTAACCTTGGCTTAGTAGGGTGGTCGACTCTGCTCTTCCCCGTCTAACCTTGGCTTTAGTAGGGTTGGTCGATCTCTGCTCTCCAAGTTAACCTTGGCTTTAGTAGGGTGGTCGACACTACTGCAAATCTCCCCAGTCTAACCTTGGCTTTAGTATGGTGGTCGGCATTTCTGCTCTCCCCAGTTCTAACCTTGGCTTTAGTAGGTGGTCGACCTCTGCTCTCCCAGTCTAACCTTGGCTTTAGTAGGGTGGTCGACACTCTGCTCTCCCCAGTCTAACTTGGCTTTAAGTAGTGTGGTCGACACTCTGCTTCTCCCAGTCTAACCTGGCTTTAGTATGGTGGTCGCAATTCTGCTCTCCCAGTCTAACCTTGGCTTTAGTATGGTGGTCGACACTCTGCTCTCCCCAGTCTAACCTTGGCTTTAGTAGGGTGGGTCGCACTCTGCTCTCCCCAGTCTAACTTGGCTTTAGTAGGGTGGTCGACACTCTGCTCTCCCCAGTCTAACCTTGGCTTTAGTAGGTGGTCGACACTCTGCTCTCCCAGTCTAACTTGGCTTAGTAGGGTGGTGCCACACTCTGCTCTCCCAGTCTAACCTTGGCTTTAGTATGGTGGTCGGCATTCTGCTCTCCCCAGTCAAACCTGGCTTTAGTATGGTGGTCGACACTCTGCTCTCCCCAGTCTAACTTGGCTTAGTAGGGTGGTCTACACTCTGCTCTCCCAGTCTAACCTTGGCTTTAGTAGGGTGGTCGACACTCTGCTCTCCCCAGTCTAACCTTGGCTTTAGTTGGTGGTCGACACTCTGCTCTCCCAGTCTAACCTTGGCTTTAGTAGGGTGGTCGACACTCTGTCTCTCCCAGTCTAACCTTGGCTTTAGTAGGGTGGTCACCTCTGCTCTCCCAGTCTAACCTTGGCTTTAGTAGGGTGGTCGACACTCTGCTTCTCCCCAGTCTAACCTTGGCTTTAGTATGGTGGTCGACACTCTGCTCTCCCAGTCTAACCTTGGCTTTAGTAGGGTGGTCGACACTCTGCTCTCCCCAGTCTAACCTTGGCTTTAGTAGGGTGGTCGGACTCTGCTCTCCCCAGCTCTACCTTGGCTTTAGTGGGTGGTCGACACTCTGCCTCCCCAGTCTAACCTTGGCTTAGTAGGGTGGTCGACACTCTGCTCTCCCCAGTCTGTCTATGGAGAGCGGCTGCTAAAGCACTGAGTGCAATGTTGTCAGCTTTGCCGTTTTAAAACTCCTCTGTAAAACTTAATACGGATCACGAAAGCACAATCTTCAGGATTTTTCAGAATGGAATAGTAACATATCAACCACAATACTCTATTTTACGTTTTCTGTTCTTTATCTCCCTTACGACCCTTTCAGAAAAATTGTGTGTTGTATTACATTGCTCTGTTCTTTATTTTTTTCCTTTTCTTGTTTTAATTGTTTGAATGGCAGAGATAAAGGGATTAATAAAGTACAACCATAATCATATTAACATAAATCTATGGCATTGTTATATGAAGACAAGTCCAGATTTGTGGCCAAGGTTTAGCAAATTGTCATTTTTATTTACAAGTAAACTTGTGTGGGCAGCAGGGGGCGTTTGCTCTGCTCTGCCTTCCTCCGTCCTCTTGTCCTATCTTCTCCTCTCCAGCCCTCTCTCCTGCTTCGTTCCTATGTCTCTCTCTCCTAGCCCTCTCTCTCCTCGTCGGTCCTCTCTTCTCCTCTCCAGCCCTCTCCTCTTGTCCTATCTTCTCCTCTCCGCCCTCTCTCCTCTTGTCCTATTCTTCTCCTCTCGCAGCCTCTCTCCTCTTGTCTATCTTCTCCTCTCCAGCCCTCTCCTCTCCTCTTCGCTCTATCATTCTCCTCTCCAGCCCTCTCTCTCTTGTCCTATCTTCTTCCTCTCAGCCCTCTCTCCTTGTCTATCTTCTCCTCTCCAGCCTCTCTCCTCTTGTCCTATCTTCTCCTCTCCAGCCCTCTCTCCTTCGGTCCTATCTTGCTCCTCTCCAGCCTCTTCTCCTCTTCGGTCCTATCTTCTCCTCTCCAGCCCTCTCTCCTTCGGTCCTATCTTCTCCTCTCCAGCCCTTCTCTCTTGTCCTATCTTCTCCTCTCTCAGCCCTCTCTCCTTCGGTCCTATCTTCTCCTCTCCAGCCCTCTCTCCTTCGGTCCTATATTCTCCTCTCCAGCAATCTCTTCTCCTCTCCCCCTCTCTCCAGTCATCTCTTCTCCTTCCTCTGCTCTCCTCTCCTATCCTCTCATCTCCTTTCCTCTGCTCTCCTCTCCTATCCTCTCATCTCCTTTCCTCTCCTCTCCTATCCTCTCATCTCCTTTCCTCTCCTCTCCAGTCAATTACATGTGTTTTGACTTGCCATTCTCCAAGCAAAGGATCTAAAGGCCTTTTTGCACTTATTGTTGACACCGATAAAAGACTGGCATATTCCTTCAAGGTCCAGTCTGTCCAGTTTCTCCTGGCCACATAATTCAGCCTTGTTTGACTCATCGATGATCTAAGCCATGTCTTAACCTCCTCAGGGCACTAAAACTCCTCTCAGCCTCTACAGAGGAGGCAGGGACGACCAGCAGAAGACTTACTAAAGCTTCCACCTGACTGAAAACACCTCTCACCTCTGGCACCATTTCCTGAGTAATGCTAGCAACATCTGAGCTCGTTTGATATGTGTAATTAGCCCCAAACATGGCCAGCTGCACCTGCAGTAGTCTTGAATTCAATTCAGGATACTCGTCTACCGCCTTGTCCCTGTCTCCGCGTAGCAGCACGTGTTCAAGCTGCTGCAGCTTGTAAAATCCAGCTTGATCAAACCTCTCTATGAATTGAGTATTCACTGTGTCCAAGGCGTTGTAGAATTGGGCTCTGTGCAAAGACTGAGCATCCAGCTTTATATGGGCTGCAGCCTGACCGGTGGAACGCTTTGTAGGTTTGAGATATGAGGCATCTGAATAGGTTGTAGGTCCAACTTTGTTGCCATAGCAGTTGCTTTTGCGAACAAGACATCAAAGTGCTCCTCCGTTCACTTGTCCTGCATGCTTGTTTTGACGTGGTCCACAGCCTCCAACATGCCTGAAACGGTCTGTTTCCTAATGTCACGCCCTGGCCTTAGTTATCTTTATTTTCTGTAATATTTTGGTTAGGTCAGGGTGTGACAGGGGGGATGTTTGTGTTTTTGTCTTGTCTTGGGTGGTTGTAGTGTCTAGCGGGTTTTGTTAGAGTGTATGGGTTAGTGTTGAGTGTAGGTTTCTAGGTATGTCTATGGTTGCCTGAATGGTTCTCAATCAGAGACAGCTGTCATTCATTGTCTCTGATTGGGAGCCATATTTAAGGCAGCCATAGGCATTGGGCTGTTGTGGGTAATTGTCTATGTCATTGTGTAGTGTTAGCACGATTTGTTTAAATAGCTTCACGATCGTCAGTTTGTTGTTTTTTGTTTCGTCGTTATAATTAAAAAGAATGTATTTTTCACACGCTGCGTTTTGGTCCTCTCTTCCACGTCAAGACGATCGTGACAGAATTACCCACCAGAACGGGACCAAGCAGCGTGTCAAGCGGCAGCAGGAACATACACAGGATTTATGGCAATGGGAGCAGGATCTGGACTATACTACGTGGGAGGAGATCGACAGGTGGGCGATCGACCCAGGGCGAATGCCGGAGCCCGCCTGGGATTCTCTGGCGCAGTGAGAGGAGGGATACCGGCGAATGGAGGCAGCACGACGACGCGGTAGGAAGCCTGTGAGTCAGCCCCCAAAAATTATTGGGGGGGGGTTACAAGGGAGTGTGGCGAAGTCAGGTAGGAGACCTGCGCCAACTCCCCGAGCTTACCGTGGAGCGCGAAAGTACGGGCAGACACCGTGTTATGCGGTAGAGCGCACGGTGTCTCCTGTACGTGTGCATAGCCCGGTGCGGGTTATTCCACCTTCCCGCACTGGCAGGGCTAGATTGGGCATTGAGCCAGGTGCCATGAAGCCGGCTCAACGCGTCTGGTCTCCAGAGCGTCTCCTCGGGCCGGCATACATGGCACCAGCCTTACGCATGGTGTCCCCAGTTCGCCTACACAGCCCAGTGCGGGTTATTCCACCTCCCCGCACTGGTCGGGCTACGGGGAGCATACAACCAGGTAAGGTTGGGCAGGCTCAGTGCTCAAGGGAGCCAGTACGCCTGCACGGTCCGGTATTTCCGGCGCCACCTCCCCGCCCCAGCCCAGTACCACCAGTGCCTACACCACGCACCAGGCTTCCTGTGCGTCTCCAGAGCCCTGTTCCTCCTCCACACACTAGCCCTGTGGTGCGTGTCTCCAGCCTATTACCACCAGTGCCTACACCACGCACCAAGCCTCCTGTGCGTCTCCAGAGTCCTGTGCATCCTGTTGCTGCTCCCCGCACTAGCCCTGAGATGCGTGTCCCCAGCCCGGTACCACCAGTTCCGGCACCACGCACTAGGCCTAATGTGCGTCTCCAGGGTCCAGTATGCCCTGTTCCTTCTCCCCGCACTAGCCTTCAGGTGCGTGTCCCCAGCCCGGTACCACCAGTTCCGGCACCATGCACCAGGGCTACAGTGCGCCTCAGCCGGCCAGAGTCTGCCGTCTGCCCAGCGGCACCTGAACTGCCCGTCTGCCCAACGCCGTCTGAGCTGTCCGTCTGCCAAGTGCCGCCTGAACTGCCCGTCTGTCCTGAGCCTTCAAAGCCGCCCGTCTGTCCTGAGCCTTCAAAGCCGCCTGTTCCCTGTCTGAGCCTTCAGAGCCGTCCGCCAGACAGGAGCCGCAGAGCCGTCCGCCAGACAGGAGCCGCCAGAGCCTTCCGCCAGACAGAAGCCGCCAGACGCTTCGCCAGACAGGAGCAACCAGCCTTACGCCAGACAGGAGCAGCCAGAGCCTTCGCCAGCCATGAGCAGCCAGAGCCGCCAGCCAGCCATGAGGCAGCCAGAGCCGCCAGCCATGAGCAGCCAGAGCGCCAGCCACTGAGCAGCCAAGTCGCAGCCAGCCATGAGCAGCCAGAGTCGCCAGCCAGCCATGAGCAGCCAGAGTCGCCAGCCAGCCATGAGCAGCAGAGTCGCCAGCCAGCATGAGCAGCGAGTCGCCAGCCAGCCATGAGCAGCAGAGCCTACCGCCAGCCAGCCAGGATCTGCCAGAGCCGCCAATCAGCCAGGATCTGCCAGAGCCACCAAAGCGGGTATTAACTATGGTGGAGTGGGGTCACGTCCCGCACCCGAGCCGCCGCCTGTAGGAGGCCACCCGGACCTCCCCTTCTGTGTCAGGTTTTGCGGCCGGAGTCCCACCTTTGGGGGGGGGGTACTGTCACGCCCTGGCCTTAGTTATCTTTATTTTCTGTAATATTTGGTTAGGTCAGGGTGTGACAGGGGGGATGTTTGTGTTTTTGTCTTGTATTGGGTGGTTGTAGTGTCTAGGGGTTTTGTTAGAGTGTATGGGTTAGTGTTGAGTGTAGGTTTCTAGGTATGTCTATGGTTGCCTGAATGGTTCTCAATCAGAGCAGCTGTCATGCATTTGTCTCTGATTGGGAGCCATATTTATTAAGGCAGCCATAGGCATTGGGCTGTTGTGGGTAATTGTCTATGTCATTGTTTAGTGTCAGCACGATTTGTTTAAATAGCTTCACGATCGTCAGTTTGTTGTTTTTTGTTTCGTCGTTATAATTAAAATAATGTATTTTTCACACGCTGCGTTTTGGTCCTCTCTCCACGTCAAGACGATCGTGACACCTAAGCTGCAGGGTGTTCAGGCACTCCAAGTCCCCTCAGGTTTTCAGCCATTACAAGGCCCAACTTGCCAGATTGATTAAAGAAGCCCCCCAATTCATTCACCAGACCCGTTGAATCTCTTACCAGTGGAGAGGCTACACAGGCAGCCTGCGTAACTACGTTCACACAGTGTGACCACAGTCACAATACATATCCAGCGGGTTGTTCTCTCCTTCAAATGGCTTGCACCCCCTGCAATCGTCCAGCCATGTCTGCGGCACCGTCACAGGTTTGTCCTGGAAGTTGGGACAGAGGAAGGCCTGGACGCATCATCACATCACATGCCATCTTGGCTATATTTTGCCCTGTCGTTGATGACCCAGGAATTCTGGAGGCCGTCTCTGGAGGCTCCGGGCTGGAGGCCGTCTCTGGAGGCTCCGGGCTGGAGGCCGTCTCTGGAGGCTCCGGGCTGGAGGCCGTCTCTGGAGGCTCCGGGCTGGAGCCGTCTCTAGAGCGCCGGGCTGGAGGCCGTCTCTGGAGGCTCCGGGCTGGAGGCCGTCTCTGGAGGCGCCGGGCTGGAGGCCGTCTCTGGAGGCTCCGGGCTGGAGGCCGTCTCTGGAGCGCCGGGCTGGAGGCGTCTCTGAGCTGTCCGGGCTGGAGGCCGTCCTCTGGAGGCTCCGGGCTGGAGGCCGTCTCTGGAGGCTCCGGGCTGGGCACAGGCACAGGACTCACCAGGCTGGGGAGACACACAGGAGGCCCTCTTCCTTGGCCGAGGCACCGGATACACTGGCCGTGGAGGCGCACTGGCGTCTCGAGCGCAGAGCTGGCCCCACCGTTCTGGCTGGATGCCCACTTCCACCCGGCAAATGCGGGACGCTGGCACCGAGCACACCGGCCTGTGAATGCCTGCGCCAAGCACACAGTGCGCATCACCCATAGCACGGGGCCTGACCAGTCACATGCTCGCCACGGTAAGCACGGGGAGTTGGCTCAGGTCTCCAACCTGACTCTGCCACACTCCCCGTGTGCCCCACCCCAAAAAAAATTGTGGCTGCCTCTCGGGCTTCCTTGCCAGCCGTGTTCCAGTGTAATCCTTGGCCCTTTCCTAGCTGCCTCCGCCTTCCTGGCTGCCTCCACCTGTTCCCATGGGAGGCGATCCCTTCCAGCCAGGATCTCCTCCCATGTGTAGGATCCCTTGCCGTCCAGGATGTCCTCCCTGTCAGTCTCTCTTCCACGCTGCTTGGTCCTTTGGTGGTGGGTAGTTCTGTCACGGCCGTCAAAGAGAGGAGACCAAGGTGCAGCGTGGGATGCGTACATACTTCTTTATTTAAAGAACGAACACTAAACAAACTAACAAAACAACTAACGAACCGTGAAGCTATACAAACATGAGTGCTGACAGGCAACTACACATAGACAACTACCCACAAATACAGGTGGGAAAAGGTAACCTAAGTATGGTTCTCAATCAGAGACAACGATAGACAGCTGCCTCTGATTGAGAACCATACCAGACCAAACACATAGAAATAGAAAACACAGGGGAAAAAACCTAGAATGCCCACCCCAACTCACGCCCTGACCAAACCAAAATAGAGACATAAAAAGCTCTCTACGGTCAGGGCGTGACACCACCAGATTCAAAATGGTGTTTTGCATTTGGGGACTGGTGAAATCAAAGTGACCTTCCAGCCAAGGGGTCAGCTCTGCATCGCCCTCTGCCTTGTTCAGCTCTGCATCGCCCTCTGCCTTGTTCAGCTCTGCATCGCCCTCTGCCTTGTTCAGCTCTGCATCGCCCTCTGCCTTGTACTTTAGACACTGGCTGAAATTCCCTCGCCTTATCAACGCCTCGAAAAGCCTGACCTTGCAGCGCCAAGAACTTCACACCCCCAACAATCTTCATAAGATTTCTCCTCGCGTGTTGCTGCTGTCTTTAAAGCTCACGTGAAAGTTGCACATGAACAGGCTTTGGCTCCTGAATCCGAGTCATCACAGCTCATTTGTGACACTGGCTGTCTTTATGCGCACTACATTTCTCCAGTGCCTTCTTCCAATTTTGAAAGCCAGTCTGGACAAAAGCTGAATCTGCTTTTGTCGCAAGCTTAGACTTTTGTGTTGCAAAGTATTTATCACAATAGAAACAGAGGACCCCCTTTAAGGAGGGGCTGTAATGGAGCCAAGGATGATCTTTAAACCCTTTCTCCTGAAAGTAGAGTGTCCTATTTGATAGGGTTTGTAACTCTGTGTTGTTGTTTGTGTCGCACTGCTTTGCTTTATCTTGGCCAGGTCGCAGTTGTAAATGATAACTTGTTCTCAACTGGCCTACTTGATTAAATACAGGTGAAATAAAAATATATATATATATATATTTAAAATAAATAGTTTTCAACAGGAGAGATTTGTATAAACTTTACTGTCTGTCTCTCCGACATTTGCAACATTGTTTCAATATTCAAATTAGATCTCCAACTGTCCGATAGTAATGATCCTGTAGGGCTCGGGAGTAGGGACGAGAGAGAGGCAGGCAGCGTTTCTCAGCCAGTTGAAAACACGAATCAGCTGGCAACATTTTTATGGATATATACAAAGAAATGTCAATTGAAAAAAAGTACAACGAAACGAAGTGCAGCTGGTTTTCAGTCTTTCCATCTTCAGTTCGAAGTTATTGTGTTAGCTGTGTTGTTGGCTAGCTCCTCTGAACATTTAGGATTAACGACTGGGTCGCGTCTATAGATACAGAACACAAAGAACGAACGACTGGGTCGCGTCTATAGATACAGAACACAAAGATAATGAAAGTATGTCGATCATTATTTGAATATGTTGGTAACCCGTTTTATATAAGTGATAATGCCATCGAAGCCTCGGGCATTATCCCTTAATTTGGGCACCACTATGGCGCGCCGATAAGAGGGCATTTTGAGAACATTCTTAACAATGGCATGACGCGACCGGGTGACGGAACAGCAGATTATCCCTTTAAATCTGGTAACAACAGAGTTGTTCATACTGCAACTAACTTCATCTAAACCAACAACAACTTTCACATTTAAAGAGCAGGATTCATTGACAGTCTTTCAGCAGGGTAATTCATTGACAGTCTTTCAGCAATATAAATTATCCCAGAGTCTTATAAAAAAAATAAAAAAAAATTTGTTCAGATACTGTGCAAAATGGTATAGTTTACTAACCAATTCTAAAGATTTCTACTTACCAGTTGGAGTGAAGAATGAAAACATAACCACAAACAACAAATATGACTGCAAGCAAGCCACCATAATTATAGAATGTTGAAAGGACGGAACTATGACCTACTCATTGCAGTAGTTATGAGAGCCAATATTTTTTCAGAGAAGAGTTCTGTCATCTGTTTCTGGCTGGTATGAACTTTTCATTTATCAAGCTCTGCAGCTCTTGACTTCAAAAACTTTTTAAAACACGAATTTGATGTAAATGTGGAGTGTAATGTTTAAGTCAATAGGTCTAAAAATTAACTAAATCAAACATTTTATTTTGGGAGGGGGGGATATTAAGCGACCCCCCCCCATTTAATACAATAACATCTGATCATTTGTGTTGACAATCAGTTTCGATTTTTTTTTCTCATTGAAAACATGCCGTTTGTTACAAAAGCATTCCCATAACTTGATTAGAAAAAGGTTTTCTCAATGTCCTCACTGTATCAAAATTATCTTGATTCAGAAATAATGATACCATAAGGATGATACACAACCATAAACAAATAATATCACTAACAAAAACATTTGAAATAACCTTTATTCCACATCCACACATGACATGTATGAGGACTCGGATAATAATATGTTGCCGCTTGCAAATGCTTTTTGTTGATGCAGTAGGCAAGTTAATATACAGTGCATTCGGGAAGTATTTCAGACCCCTTGACTTTTTCCACATTTTGTTACATTACAGCCTTATTCTAAAATGGATTAAATAAATGTTTTTCCTCATCAATCTACACCAATCTACACGCAATACCCCATAATGACGAAGTGAAAACAGGTTTGTAGAATTATTTCAAATTCATTAAAAATAAAAAACAGATACCTTATTTACATTAGTATTCAGACCCTTTGCTATGAGACTCGAAATTGAGCTCAGGTGCATCCTGTTTCCATTGATCATCCTTGAGATGTTTCAACAACTTGACTGGAGTCCAGTTGGCCATCGAAGCCTCGGGCAGGGTAATTAATTGACAGTCTTTCAGCAGGGTAATTCATTGACAGTCTTTCAGCAGGGTAATTCATTGACAGTCTTTCAGCAATATAAATAATCTCAGTCTTATTTTTTTTTAAATCGTTTTTGTGCAGATACTGTGCAAAATGGTAAATTCAATAGATTGGACATGATTTGGTAGGTCCCACAGTTGACAGTGCATGTCAGAGCAAAAACCAAGCCATGAGGTCAAGGGAACTGTCTGTAAAGTTCTGAGACAGGATTGTGTCGAGGCACAGCTCTGGCGATGGGTACCAAAACATTGTGGCCTCCATCATTCCTAAATGGAAGAAGTTTGGAACCACCAAGACTCTTTCTATAGCTGGCAGCCTGGCCAAACTGAGCAATCGGAGGAGAAGGGCCTTGGTCAGGGAGGTGACCAATAACCCGATGGTCATTGACAGAGCTCCAGAGTTCCTCTGTGGAGATGGGAGAACCTTCCAGAAGGACAACTATCTCTGCAGCACTCCACCAATCATGCCTTTATGGTAGCGTGGCCAGACGGAAGCCACTCCTCAGTAAAAGGCACATGACAGCCCGCTTGGAGTTTCGCAAAGGCACCTAAAGGAGACTCAGACCATGAGAAACAAGATTCTCTGGTCTGATGAAACCAAGATTGAGCTTTTTGTCCTCAGGATCTCAGACTGGGGCAAAGGTTCACCTTCCAACAGGACAACGACCCTAAGCACACAGCCAAGACAGTGGCTTCGGGACATGTCTCTAAATGTCCTTGAGTGGCCCAGCCAGAGCCCGGACTTGAACCCGATCAAACATCTCTGGAGAGACCTGAAAATAGCTCTGCAGCGACGCTCCCCATCCAACCTGACAGAGCTTGAGAGGATCTGCAGAGAAGAATGGGAGAAATTCCCAAATACAGGTGTGCCAAGCTTGTAGCGTCACACCCAAGAAGACTTGAGGCTGTAATCGCTGCCAACGGTGCTTCAACAAAGTACTGAGTAAAGGGTCTGAATACTTATGTTAAATAAGAAAGAAAAATCTTTCTTTAACCTGTCTCCTCGTCATCTCCACTGGTTGAGTGGATTAAACAAGAGACGTCAATAAGGGATCATAGCTTTCACCTGGTCAATCTATGTCATGGAAAGAGCAGGTGTTCATAATGTTTTCTTCACTGTGTAAGTAGAGCATAAATTATTTTAAATGAATGAATAAGACACAAAGTAGAATTTCAAACAGACATACAGTACAGTCAAAAGTTTGGACCAGTCAAAAGTTTTCTACGTTGTAAATAATAGTGAAGACATCAAAACTATGAAATAACACATATGGAATCATGTAGTAACCAAAAAGTTTTTAACAAATGAAAATATATTTTATTTGAGATTCTTCAAGTAACCACCCTTTTCTTGACTGTTTGCACGCTCTTGGTATTCTCTCAACCAGCTTCTTGAGCTAGTCACCTATAATGCATTTCAATTAAACAGATTGCCTTGTTAAAAGTTAATTTGTGGAATTTCTTTCCTTAAGCGGTTTGAGCAATCACTTGTGTTGTGAACGGTAGGGTTGGTATACAGAAGATAGCTCTATTTGGTAAATACCAAGTCCATATTATGGCAAGAACAGCTCAAATAAGCAAAGAGAGACGACAGTCCATCATTACTTGAAGACATTAATCGGCCATGCCGATTAATCTGTCGACCTCTAGTACGTACGTCATGTCGGGGTAGGTTCTTGTTCTTGTCAATCTATGGCTTATTGGTGAAATCAGCAGTCAGACAATATCTTTAAGTAAATCAATCAAACCTTTATTAATGCAATTGCAGACAGAAGTTAACAATGGAAACACAGCATGTATGTTTCAGAGTAAGTTCCCACCTAAGGCGCAGCTGATATTATACATGTGATCATATCCTAGTTGTATGATCACCTACGTCAATGTTATGTATGCAGCAATAAGCTGAGGTTACCTTAGAAAGTAACCTAGTACAGTAGCTTCTCTGAATTAATTAGCATTGTCCACTGTCACACAGATCAAAATGTCAAAACCAGACAGTGGTTACTCTCTCTTTTTAGTGTCGGTCTGACTCAAACCTAGCCTGCAAGCACACTTGTCACAATTCAATGGTGAAATGAAGGAGTCAGGTGCAGAGAGCAGGGTAGTTCCGAGCAAGTGGATATTTATTATTTCACACAGAAATAATCTATGAGACGGCTACGCCACACAACAAAGGGCGCGTCAAAAAATACAGTCCAACATAAATTAGGACAGAATCCACTATATAAATCACCACCACAAAAACAGAATAACAAGCCCGCGCAAAAGTCGGCGGGCCAACTGGGTTAAATAACACACTACCCTAAACACAAAACAGGTGTAACCAATTAGACAAACCTAAATGAAACAGAAAGGGATCTAGTAGGCGGAGACGATGCGAGCGCCGCCGAACGGGAAGAGGCACCATCCTCGGCGGGATTCGTAACAGTACCCCCTCCGACGCGCGGCTCCTGAGCGCGCCGACCCCGGCCTCGAGGACGACCAGAGGGCGAGGAGCAGGCGATCCGGGTGGAGGCGGTGAAAGTCCCCTCAAGAGGAAAGATCCAAATGTCCCCCACGGCCCCGGAGGTCAGGACCCAGCCAGATCTCCCCTCCTGCATCCTGGACCATACCCCTCCCAGTCCACGAGGTATGCAGGCCCCTCAGGCGTCTCGAGTCCAGAATGTCGTACCATGTACACGGGACCCTCGATGTCAAGAGGGGCGAGGGACCTCCGGCACCTCATTTTCCTGAAGGGAAAGCTACCACCGGCCTGAGGACGGATCCTGGCTGGCTGGCTCTGGCGGATCCTGGCTGGCTGGCTCTGGCGGATCCTGGCTGGCTGGCTCTGGCGGATCCTGGCTGGCTGGCTCTGGGATCCTGGCTGGCTGCTCTGGCAGCTCCTGGCTGGCTGGCTCTGGCAGCTCCTGGCTGGCTGGCTCTGGCAGCTCCTGGCTGCTGGCTCTGGCTGGTCCTGGCTCGACGGCTCTGGCTGGTCCTGGCTCGACGGCTTCTGGCTGCTCCTGTCTGGCGGACGGCTCTGGCTGTTCCTGTCTGGCGGAGGCTCTGGCTGCTCCTGTCTGGCGGACGGCTCTGGCTGCTCCTGTCTGGCGGACGGCTCTGACGGCTCGGGACAGACGGGCAGCTCTGACGGTCGGGACAGACGGGCAGCTCTGACGGCTCGGGAACGACGGGCAGCTCTGACGGCTCGGGAGAGGCAGCTCTGACGGCGGGACAGACGGAGCTCTGACGGCTCGGGACAGACGGGCAGCTCTGAGCGGCTCGGGACAGACGGGCAGTCTGACGGCTCGGGCAGACGGGCAGCTCTGACGGCTGGGACAGACGGGCAGCTTCTGACGGATCGGGACAGACGGGGGGGGCAGCTCTGACGGCTCGGGACAGACGGACAGCTCTGACGTCGGGACGACGGACGCACTCTGACGGCTCGGGACAGACGGACAGCTCTGACGGCTCGGGACAGACGGACAGCTCTGACGGCTCGGACAGACGGACAGCGACAGCCTTGACAGGCTGGGCAGGCAGACAGTTCAGACAGCGCTGGGCAGGCAGACAGTTCAGACAGCGCTGGGCAGGCAGACAGCTCAGACACTGGCTGCGCTGGAGAGGAGGAAGGCTCTGACAGCGCTGGACAGGTGGGAGCAACTGGAGAGAGAAGACGGAGAGACAGCCTGGTGCGGGGGGCTGCCACCGGAGGACTGGTACGTGGAMGTGGCACCGGAWAWACCGGACCGTGAAGGAGMACWCGCGCTCTTGAGCACCGAGCCTGCCCAACCTTACCAGGTRGAATGGTCCCCGTAGCCCTGCCAYTGCGGSGAGGTGGAAWAYCCCGCACTGGGCTATGCTGGCGAACCGGGGACACCATTTGTAAGGCTGGTGCCATGTACGGCTTCATGACACCCGGCTCGATGCCCAACCTAGCCCGGCCAGTGCGGCAAGGTGGAATAGCCCGCACTGGACTAAGCACGCGTACTGGGGACACCGTGCGCTTTACCGCATAACACGGTGTCTGACCAGTACGACGCCCTCTCACTCCACGGTAAGCACGGGGAGTTGGCTCAGGTATCCTACCCGGCTTTGCCACACTCCGCGTGTSCCDCCCCCKAAGAKATMTTTGGGTCTGACTCTCYGGCTTCCGTGCTAGCCGCGTACCTTCATACCGCCGGTTCCTCTCTCCGGTTGCCTCTGCTCTCCGAGCTGCCTCCAGCTGTTCCCATGGGAGGCGATCCTTTCCAGCCAGGATCTCCTCCCATGTGTAGCAACCCTTGCCGTCCAAAACGTCCCCCCATGTTCAATTCTCCTTTTTGCGCTGCTGCTGCTGCTGCTGCTGTCGGTGCCCTTTTACACTCTGCTTGGTCCTTTGGTGGTGGGTGTTTCTGTATCTCGTGTCAGTGTTCGTGCCACACGGGACTGTTTTCGGTTTTGTCACGTTTGTTGTTTTTTTGTATTTGTAAGTGTTCAGTTTCGTTTTGATTAAATCAATATGAGCACTAACAACTCTGCGTTTTGGTCCGACCCTTACTCCTTCTCCTCATCCGAGGAGGAGGAATTAGACAGCCGATACAACACTCTTGCAACAGGCAGGGCTTAACCACAAAGACTAATATAGATAGCTTGTGCATGTATAGTGGCAGTGTTTTAGACACATAGCAACATTATCTATTATAAGGCCTGCAGCAAAACATAGGAATCTTAAGGTCCCTCCCTTAATAATGGGGAGGGTCTTTGGGACTACCCCCTACAGTCACTGTGGGGATGACGTCATCGATGCACTTATTGATGAAGCCAATGACTGAGGTGGTGTACTCCTCGATGCCATCGGAGGAATCCCTGAACATATTCCAGTCTGTGCTAGCAAAACAGTCCTGTAGCTTAGCATCTGTTTGCTCTGAGCAATTTTTTATTGATCACACCCACTCATTCAATGTTTTTTCTTTATTTTTACTATTTTCTACATTGTAGAATAATAGTAAAGACATCAAAACTATGAGAACACATGGAATCATGCAGTTAACAAAGTGTTAAACAAATCAAAAAATACTATATATTTTAGATTCTTCAAAGTAGCCACCCTTTGTCTTTCGTTCCTACATGATTCCATATGTGTTATTTCATAGTTTTGATGTCTTCACTATTATTCTAGGCTACAGCATTAACGGTCGGGGAGTTGAAAAGGAGAAGCACATATTTCCCTACTCTTGACAAACTAGGCCTACAACATATGGTCTCGTGTGGCTCAGTTGGTAGAGCATGGCGCTTGCAATGCCAGGGTTGTGGGTTCATTCCCCACGGGGGGACCAGGATGAATATGTATGAACTTTCCAATTTGTAAGTCGCTCTGGATAAGAGCGTCTGCTAAATGACTAAAAATGTAAATATGAGTGGCCTGCTAATGTACTTTTCTGGACTGTCGAGAATAGACACAAACGGATCTAAAACATGACAGGCTGATGGCCTATACAGTTATTTCGGCATGAAACATAACAGGACGTGTGAGCAGCTTACATCACTGCAGTTTACAGCCTATGGACAGTAATTGTGTATTGATTTGATAACAACAATACTATCCTCAATCCACTGTGTTGTTGTAGCCCAGGTATAAGAATGTTCTGGTCTAAAAACGTAGGCTTAACCAATATACCACAGGCCGCAGCCTGGATGAATGCACTACAGATCTGCAATTTCATAACCTGTTCATTTATTTTTCTTCAACTTTGACAGGTAAATATTTAGCCTATAGCTCTAATATTTAGCTAATGAATGGCCTAATATCTAGCCAATATTTAGCTTCCTACTTCGGCTACACATCACTGGCCTCTCTTCCAGCTGTTCCCGTGTTCAACAGACTAAAGGCTGTGCAAGCCTCTACGCAATAGGCCATTCCTCTTCTCCTGAAATTCCAGAAAAATCTATGGACATGTATTTTTATAGTAGGTCTAATAGCCTATTCGTGTGATCACTTTTGGCATGTTAGGATAAGATTGCTGCTCTGATGCATTGTAAATAGTTGCACAGGACAGACAAAGATGAGCACATTGAAAAAGAATAACCAAAGGAATTGACAAGCATTATGACAAGCATTATGGAAATCACTTCAAACCACTTGAGCAACGAGGCAATGACATTTTGTAAAGATGCGCAGGCTAAACTGAGTTTTTCGTTGAATTGCTACATTTAAATACAAGTTACTATATTATTTTTCATTTTACCTACATGTACAGTGCCTTTGGGAAATGTTCAGACCCCTGACTTTTTCCACATTTTGTTAGGTTACAGCCTTATTCTAAAATTTATTAGATCGTTATTTTTGTTCTCATCAATCTACACCCCATAATGACAAAGCAAAAGCAGGTTTTCAGAAATTTTTGCAAATGTAGAAAATAAAAAAATATCACATTTACATAAATAATCAGACCCTTTACTCAGTACTTTGTTGAAGCACCGTTGGCAGCGATTACAGCCTCAAGTCTTCTTGGGTATGATGCAACAAGTTTGGCACACCTGTATTTGGGGAGATTTTCCCCATTCTTCTCTGCAGATCCTCTCAAGCTCTGTCAGGTTGGATGGGGAGCGTCGCTGCACAGCTATTTTCAGGTCTCTCCAGAGATGTTGGATCGGGTTCAAGTCCTCAAGTCGGGGCTCATATAGAGATTATACTGTGTATTATCACCAGAGATTATACTGTTTATTACACCCAGAGACATATTGGAGATTTATACTGTGTATTATCACCCAGAGATTATACTGTTGTATTTTCACCCAGAGGCATATAGGAGATTACTGTGTATTATCACCCAGAGGCATATAGGAGTTATACTGTGTATTATCACCCAGAGACATATAGTATTATACTGTGTATTATCACCCAGAGACATATAGAGATTATGCTGTGTATTATCACCAGAGACATTAGGAGATTATCTGTTATTTTCACCCAGAGGCATATAGAGATTAACTGTGTATTATCACCCAGAGACAGAGATTAGACATATAGAGATTATATGTGTATTATCACCCGAACATATAGGAAATTATGCTGTGTATTATCACCCAGCGACATTATAGGAAATTATGCTGTGTATTTATCACCCAGAGACATTTTTTTTATTTATTTATTATTTAACCTTTATTTAACAGGTAGGCAAATTGGAGAACACGTTCTCATTTACAATTGCGACCTGGCCAAGATAAAGCAAAGCAGTTCGACACATACAACAACACATAGTTACACATGGAGTAAAACAAACATATAGTAATAATACAGTGAAAAAAAAAATAATAAGTCTATATACAATGTGAGCAAGTGAGGTGAGATAAGGGAGGTGAAAGGCAAACAAATATAATGTATAAATAATAAAATATAAAAGGCCATGGAGCGAAGTGAGTAACAACACAGCAAGTAAAATAAAAAACTTTAAAAAAACAATGGAATGGTTGGTTTGCAGTGGAAGAAAGTGCAAAGTAGAGACAAAATAATGGGGTGCAAAGGAGCAAAATAAATTAATTAATATACAGTGGGTAAAGAGGTAGTTGTTTGGGCTAAATTGTAGATGGGTTATGTACAGGTGCAGTAATCTATGAGCTGCTCTGACAGCTGGTGCGTTAAAGCTAGTGAGGGAGATAGGTGTTTCAGTTTCAGAGATTTTTGTAGTTCGTTCCAGTCATTGGCAGCAAGAACTGGAAGGAGAGCGTCCAAACGGAAGAATTGGTTTTGGGGTGTGACTAGAGAGATATACCTGCTGGAGCGCGTGCTACAGGTAGGTGCTGCTATGGTGACCAGCGAGCTGAGATAAGGGGGGACTTTACCTAGCAGGGTCTTGTAGAATGACCTGGAACCAGGTGGTTTGGCGACGAGTATGAAGCGAGGGCCAGCCAACGAGAGTGACAGGTCGCAGTGGTGGGTTAATATGGGGCTTTGGTGACAAAACGGATGGCACTGTGATAGACTGCATCCAATTTATTGAGTAGGGTTTTGGAGGCTATTTTGTAAATTAATCACCGAAGTCGAGGATTGGTAGGATGGTCAGTTTTACAAGGGTATGTTTGGCAGCATGAGTAAAGGATGCTTTGTTGCGGAATAGGAAGCCAATTCTAAGATTTGACTTTGGATTGGAGATGTTTGATGTGAGTCTGGAAGGAGAGTTTACAGTCTAACCAGACACCTAGGTATTTGTAGGTGTCCACATATTCTAGTCAGAGCCGTCCAAAGTAGTGATGTTGGACAGGCGGGCAGAGAGCAGGCAGCGATGGTTGGAAGAGCATGCATTTGGTTTTACTTGTATTTAAGAGCAGTTGGAGGCCACGGAAGGAGAGTTGTATGGCATTGAAGCTCGCCTGGAGGGTTGTTAACCACAGTGTCAAAAGAAGGCCAGAAGTAACAGAATAGTGTCGTCTGCGTAGAGGTGGATCAGAGAATCACCAGCAGCAAGAGCGACACATTGAGTGTAAACAGAGAGAGAGAGTCGGTCCAAGAATTGAACCCTGTGCACCCCCATAGAGACTGCCAGAGGCCCGTGACAACAGACCTCCGATTTGACACACTGAACTCGATCCAGAGAAGGTAGTTGGTGAACCAGACGACGGAATCATTATAGAAAAAACAAGGGCTGTCGAGCTCTGCCATAGAGATGTGGGTAGATTTGACCAGAGTCAAAGCCTTGGCCAGGTCAGTGAATAACGGCTGCACAGTATTGTTCCTATCGATGGCGTACGATATCGTTATGGACCTTGAGCGTGGCTGAGGTGCACCCATTGACAGCTCTGAAACCAGATTGCATTCGCGGAGCAAAGGTGTGGTGGGATTCGAAATGGTCGGTAATCTGTTTGTTGACTTGGCTTTTCGAAGACACTGTAAAGCAGGGTAGGATAGATATAGTCTGAAGCAGTAGGGTCAAGTGTCCCCCCCTTGAAGAGGGGGGATAACCGCATTTCAATAAACAATTGAAATTATGCTTGTATTGTATCACCCAGAGACATATAGAAATTATGCTGTGTATTATCACCCAGAGATGTATAGGAGATTATACTGTGTATTATCACCAGGATGTATAGGAGATTATACGTAGTATTATCACCCGAGAGACAAGATTAGACATATAAGAGATTAAACTGGTATATCACCCAGAGATTATACTGTTATTTATCACCCAGAGACATATAGAAAATTATGCTGTGTATTATCACCACGGACATAAGAATCTATGCTGTTGTATTGTCACCCAGAGACATTAAATTATGCTGTTATTATCACCCAGAGACATATCAGGAAATTATGCTGTGTATTATACCCAGAGACATATAGGAGATGTATACTGTGTATTATCACCAGAGACATAGAGAGTATACTGGGTAGCATCATTGACATATGGTTCCTTTGACGAGGAAGATGTTCGCGGTAGCGACTCCAGCAAGCCACAGAGTCCAGACCTAGTCCACAGAAAACAGTCAGGACCAACACTGGGACGGGGGGCACCTCGCACTCTGGTGGGAAGATATCTCTCTTTAAACATGTTTTACTACAAAGATTTCAGTCAAATGTAAATGTAACACTATGTTCATAAATATTTAATCACCCATGTTCCTGGTTAGAGGTTCATCTAGGGCGTGTGATCCACATCCGGTGTAGATGTCTCCTCTGTGTTCAAAGGTCAGAGTGGACGAATGGGTAGAAAGTGTAATCACTGTTGGTTTGCATATTGACCCGCTTTAACCGCCTTGGGGACGTTCTCATCATTCTTGGTCCCTTTTGACTTGGAAAAAAAAAAAACAGGCCCCCCCCCCCGGAAAAAAGGAAAGAAATTATTGACGAAGCAGACGAGAGAGTTGTTATATCCCAGGTTCACTTCTTCCTTGGCAACAATTTGGAATCTCAGGAGGAACTGGTGGGTTGAAAAAATAACAATACTATTAAGGGTTTAAACTAACTAGCTATTCTCCCAAAAGTGGTCCATTAGCTTATGACTGCATGTTGGCTTGGCAGTCCTTTCAAGACAAGCAGCTAGCGCAAGATTCATTTGAACCAGGTTCTCTTTTAGTGAATTGTATTGACCATCCACCACAACATACCTGAGGGTCTTACTAGCAAGAGGTGGATGGCAATTTAGTTGTCGTTTTAAGTAGTCAAATCTGCCAAGTCTTTTCCATCCATTTTCATAATTAAAATATTTTTTTGTTTGTAAAATGTGTCAGAATACATTCTCGAACTGATTTGAAATACTCCGCAAAGTCCCAAATGTTTAAACTTTCTGCCACCTCGCACCGAGTGCAAGTAAAAGCCATTTCAAAGAAATAGAATTTTTTTTTGGCTGGCGCGGTCGCC
>NW_019944305.1:61278-77985 GCF_002910315.2 Salvelinus sp. IW2-2015 | reverse complement strand
ATTTAAATCCTGTGTCCAGCCTACCTCCTCAGCCACGTTCATTTAATTTAAATCCTGAGTCCAGCCTACCTCCTCAGCCACGTTCATTGATTTAAGTCCTGAGTCCAGCCTACCTCCTTAGCCACGTTCATTTATTTAAATCCTGAGTCCAGCCTACCTCCTCAGCCACGTTCATTGATTTAAGTCCTGAGTCCAGCCTACCTCCTTAGCCACGTTCATTTATTTAAATCCTGAGTCCAGCCTACCTCCTCAGCCACGTTCATTGATTTAAGTCCTGTGTTCAGCCTACCTCTCAGCCACGTTCATTTAATTAAATCCTGAGTCCAGCCTACCTCCTCAGCCACGTTCATTTATTAAATCCTGAGTCCAGCCTACCTCCTCAGCCACGTTCATTGATTTAAGTCCTGAGTCCAGCCTACCTCCTCAGCCACGTTCATTGATTTAAGTCCTGTGTTCAGCCTACCTCCCAGCCACGTTCATTGATTTAAGTCCTGAGTCCAGCCTACCTCCTCAGCCACGTTCATTGATTTAAGTCCTGTGTTCAGCCTACCTCCTCAGCCACGTTCATTGATTTAAGTCCTGTGTTCAGCCTACCTCCTCAGCCACGTTCATTGATTTAAATCCTGAGTCCAGCCTACCTCCTCAGCCACGTTCATTGATTAAGTCCTGTGTTCAGCCTACCTCCTCAGCCACGTTCATTTATTTAAATCCTGAGTCCAGCCTACCTCCTCAGCCACGTTCATTTATTTAAATCCTGAGTCCAGCCTACCTCCTCAGCCACGTTCATTGATTTAAGTCCTGAGTCCAGCCTACCTCCTCAGCCACGTTCATTGATTTAAGTCCTGTGTTCAGCCTACCTCCTCAGCCACGTTCATTGATTTAAGTCCTGTGTTCAGCCTACCTCCTCAGCCACGTTCATTGATTTAAGTCCTGTGTTCAGCCTACCTCCTCAGCCACGTTCATTGATTTAAATCCTGAGTCCAGCCTACCTCCTCAGCCACGTTCATTGATTTAAGTCCTGTGTTCAGCCTACCTCCTCAGCCACGTTCATTGATTTAAATCCTGAGTCCAGCCTACCTCCTCAGCCACGTTCATTGATTTAAGTCCTGTGTTCAGCCTACCTCCTCAGCCATGTTCAGCAGGCCTTGTTGCTGCTCTCCCACCTGGAGCGATACATGCGTCGTCCCTTCTCCAGCTTCTTGATCTTCTTCGTCATCTACGGACACACACAGGTCACAGACCACAACCAAGAGACACACAGACCTAGCCAACCCGGGAATCATTTTTATGAGTACCACTTCAGCGCGGCAGCGGCACCCCCCCCCCCAGCCCCCCAGCGGTGCACGTGCAACACCCACACTGCACAAATCCTTGACCTCATCCACCCGGGCCCGACCTCATCCACCCGGGCCCGACCTCATCCACGCGGGGACCTGACCTCAATCCACCCGGACCTGACCTCCAGGCTACCATTCATTCAACATGCCTTGTCGTCATCGTGACCTGATATTATATGACACATTAGCAGCCTACTGTTGAACTCCAGAATAGGACTGATTCATTAACATAAGCCTGCTATTCTTCTAACTTCTGAGGATAGGGTGCAGGATTTTCACTTAGGGAAAAATAGCTGCGCAAATTCAACTTCGTGCTACTCATCCCCAGAATATAAGAATATGCATATTATTAGTAGATTGGATAGGAAACACTCCGAAGTTTCTAAAACTGTTTGAATCATATCTGTAAGTATAACAGAACTTATATAGCAGTCAAAACCCTGAGGACTAACTTTTTTATTTTTTAAGTTCCTGTATGTTCAATGGTTTGTATTATGGGCAAACCAGAATTCTAATCAGTATACACGTGTTAGGTCCTACGCTTCCACTGGATGTCCCATTGTATCGAAAAAGGTTAGGTTTTTGCCTTAGTTAACAGAGAAAGATATTGACCCGGAAGTGGAGTGACTTCGTTTGTTTATGTTTGAGAGTTGAGCAAGACTTGAAAAGTACCTGTGAGTTTGTTGATATCCTGTATGAAAACAGATTGACCAGTCTTCAATTTGATCGATTATTACGTTTACAAATAACTTAAGTGTATTACAAAAAGTACTTTGAATGTTTTGGCAAAGTTTAGAGGTATTTTTTTATATTTTGTCGTGATTTTGCGCAAATTGAACGCTGTTTTTCCTGGTACAACGGCGCCAAATAAATGGACAATTTGGATATATATGGCGGAATTAATCGAACTAAAGGACCATTTGTGATGTTTATGGACATATTGGAGTGCCAACAAAAGAATCTCGTCAAAGGTAATGCATGTTATATTTATTTCTGCGTTTTGAGTAGCCGCCGCATGGTGAAATTGTCAAAAAAGAGAGTGTAGCTTCTGTACTATCATCAGAAATAGCATCTTATGCTTTCGCCGAAAAGCCTTTTTGAAATCTGACATGTTGGCTGAGTCACAACGAGTGTAGCTTTAATTTGGTATCTATATGTGTAATTTAATAAAGTTTGATTTTATAGATTTTTTTTTGAATCTGGCGCTCTACATTTTAACAGGCTGTTGGGACGCTAGCTCCCGCTATCCAGAGAGGTTAACAGTGTAACATCACTTTCTGAAGGTCTGTATTTAGCAAAACAGCTCTCGGGCCATGTCCGTTTCCATCCACGCAGCGACGCCCACTGAAACGCACGTTTCCTTGCTCGTCAATGCACTCGCGCCTACTACCGTCTACGCGGCACTCATGTTCGGGCAAGAAGCGTTCTCGCTTAGTAGACTAAACCTGTAGCTCACTACCTTTGGTAATAATGAACGTGGCTGAGGAGGTAGGCTGGACACAGGATTTAAATAAATGAACTTGGCTGAGGAGGTAKGCTGAACTCAGGATTTAAATCAATGAACATGGCTGAGGAGGTAGGCTGGACTCAGGATTTAAACCAATGAACATGGCTGAGGTAGGCTGCACTCAGGATTTAAATCACTGAATGGGACTTTTGGATTAGTGTGAGTGTGCATTTTTGTTTTGTTGTGAAAATGGCAAGGTGTCTGTGACTGACTCTGTGTGTGTGTTCCCTAGAAAACTGTGCAGGAGCGTGAGTTTGAAGGCCTCCAGGGGAAGGTAGGGAGGCTGGAGAAGCTTTGTCGGGCGTTACAGAACGAACGCAACGAACTCAGCAAGAAGGTCCAGGGCCTGAGCGCCGGCCCCGAGGACGACACCAACYCAGGAGATGAATCCACCTCCCTCCCCCCCATAGACTCCCAGGTGCCCAGCCTAGACCCCGACACCACCACCCCTAGTTCCCCCACACCCTGCTGCCACTTCAGCCCAGAGTTGGACACTGAGAACCAGGCCTGTGCAGAGGAATGAAACCTCTCGCCTGGGCAACAACGCTCACACTCTCCTCTTCACCAACCAACTACCAGCCTGCAAGCCAAGCCACTACTAACGTAGGCGTTAAGAGTGTGGTTCTGTGTAATTCCCTCAAGAATAAGATGAAGTTGTCCCCTAACCACAGATCTAGGATCAGCTTCTATTTGGTCCAGCCTAACTTAAAAGTCAATAGGGCGGTGCAAGAAAATCTGATCCTGGATCTGCAGTCAGGTAGCAGCTTCTACTAACTCTGGTTCTCCCCTGGAGAGTTGAAGGTGAGGTCAGTCAGGGAAGATTGTGCCGCCTTGAAGGTTCTTCTCCTGCGTTTTGGTTTTGGTCTTTTGTCCGTTCCTTTGAGAACTCCTGTACACAATGTTCATGTAAATCACAAGCTAAAGAAAATACTGCGCCCCAAATGGCACCCTATTCCCTACATAGTGCCCTATATTTCACCAGAACCATATGGGAATGGGATGCGTTGGCACCCTATTCCCTAAATAGTGCCCTATATTTCACCAGAACCATATGGGAATAGGCTGCGTCACAATTGGCACCCGATTCCCTACATAGTGCCCTATATTTCACCAGAACCATATGGGAATAGGATGCGTCACAATTGGCACCCTATTCCCTACATAGTGCCCTATATTTCACCAGAACCATATGGGAATAGGTTGCGTCACAATTGGCACCCTATATAGTGCCCTATATTTCACCAGAACCATATGGGAATAGGCTGCGCCACAATTGGCACCCTATATAGTGCCCTATATTTCACCAGAACCCTAGATGTTGGACCAGAAGAGTATTTAGTAGGTGTGTGCGTGTCTCCATCTGTCTTTCTTTTATGTGTTAGTGTCTGTCATATAGAGAGACAGTGAAGCTGCAGATGTCTGGCCACAGTTAGACTTCAACCCAGAGCATGTAGGGATCACCTTTTCAGTTCAGAGATCAGTGTGTATATCTCTAGGTTGGGGATGTCACTTTCTTTCAWTTTGTTGTARATATCRTTGTTTATCCCAGAACCAGAGRTCCAGAGTRTTAATGGATTCATTCTGTTGTAGATATYGTTGTTTATCCCAGAACCAGAGATCCGGAGTGTTAATGGATTCATTCTGTTGTAGATATCGTTGTTTATCCCAGAACCAGAGGTCCAGAGCGTTAGTGGATTATGTACGTATTCTTTAGGAATCTTGCACAATCGGTGGATCCACACAAAGTACTCTCAAACCAGGGGTGTGTAATCTCTAGGAACCAACAGGGAAGGGACTAAACTGAACTTGTTTCAATAAGAAACGTATTTTCTGTTGCAAAATGTTTCACTACGGTGTGCACTACTGAATACACCCCAAGAATAGCCTTGTGTTTTGGTTTGTTTCTTTATATCATGTTACACAGCAGAGTTTGTAGACTGTTTTTCATATGTTATTTTAACACCTCATTCCCACAATATGCATGTATCCATTCCACTATATATATTTTCAAATGTCATTTTACAACATTTGATCCGATGGAATGTTTTTTCATGCTGCCTTTCCTTGCTATCATGACCATGTATATGTTTAAGATGTAAGATTCCATAACCACTGAAACAGATAATGAAATGTACTGACCAAGGTGGCTACCAATCATTTCATTCCTGTGTGTGGGTGAGTAAACGTATCCTAGCAAGATTGTTGAATCACAACTCGGATAGTTCGATTTGTTAATCAGGTGCAGTAATACTGATATTGTAACTGATATTTCTATGCAACCCCAGCCTCGCTATTTAATTTTGTGGCAGTTTGATTTGACAAGAACTTAATAACTGAGAATGTATTATCCACTCCAGTCCTCACATACTGTCCTGGGGTGTATTCACTAATAACCAAACGTTAGGATTAGGAAACAGAATGTAACCGGGAGGGAACTACCTGAATTCATCCAATAGAAACTTGTTTTCGGTTGTAAAAGGGTTTGTGAAGGTGTACACGAATGAATACACCCCCAGACGTAAACACTCAGTTGACCTGAACCACAGATCTAGGATCAGATTACTCTAGCCCATTCCTAACCACAGATCTAGGATCAGATTACTCTAGCCCATTCCTAACCACAGATCTAGGATCAGATTACTTTAGCCAATTCCCTAACCCACAGATCTAGGATTAGATTTACTCTTGTCCCATTCCTAACCACAGATCTAGGATCAGATTACTCTAGTCCATTCCTAACCACAGATCTAGGATCAGATTACTCTAGTCCATTCCTAACCACAGATCTAGGATCAGATTACTCTAGTCCATTCCTAACCCTGACCATTGGGAAGGTGAAACAACTGACMCTGTATCAGTGGTTAGTGGCAGTGTCTACCTTCTCCTATATAAACCGTGTAGTGTTCAAGTTGACATGGTTATGACTCTGGTGCCAGTCAGTGTGTTACCCATACTGTTTTAAAAAAGGAAGACATATTTTCTGTTCTGTACACTTGTTGAACGGGAAGTTTATTTTCACTATCAAGAGTTATGTCAGAGGAAGAATAGGTACGATTATTTCAATGAAAGTCTGCATAAATTGTCTTTCTGTCGTGTACACTTGCTGTGTCTCCCAAGTTTCAGATTGTAGCATTGGTCCGGGTCAGGGTCCGGGGGCTGCAGTTTGAGGAATGCAATATTCGTCTTCTATCTTATTTCTTTCATAATCACACAGTTTAATCACAAGACAACACTTATTTCCTTTGTCTCCTAAGACTGACTCACTGTATCTTGATCCTCGCTGGTTTTTAGAGATTCAGCCATGTTGATCAATAGTTGTGTTTCTATTTTCCTATACTTTTGTCTTATCCTGTGTACTTAATTACTTGCTCATTAAAATATGTATCTGTTATGTGAATTCGTAACGGGTCTTTTATTTTTGACACCCTATCGAAAGCTGCTATTTAGCTCTCTGGGATTTTGATTTAGGGGTGAGTGATTTAAAATATTTGCTGCAATTACTGAGACATTTCACATTTCACCATTGACTTTGAATAACTTTACACTTCACCTGGCTACCACTGTACAACTTTTTCAAATACCTGTCCTGTGAATATTGTGAAGGTTTATCACATGCCATTATTAATTTAGTCTAGTGACTGCCCACTTACTCAGCGAAAAATGCGCCTTTTAGAACGTTCATGCGGTCACTGGTTTCACCGGAAGTACGATCATTCCTTTTCCGCTTTCGCCCTGGTGTCGCGCATCACGAGTCCTCGTATTTTCTCGTTTTGGGGAGAAATAACGATTACAACGGATAAAGCGACAAGGGTAAAGCTTTGGCGATGGTGAGTATATCAGATTTCAACTGTTTCAATTTCAGTAGCCACCCATCAAAGTGCCAAACGTAGCTAGGATTTTCTGTACAATGTCAGTGTTTTATGCTAACCAGCTAGCCACGGAGATAACTAGTTACCGTTACCATAAAAGTGTGACRCATTGATGTCTGTAGCATAATGTTCAAGCTGTCCCTGGAAAGCACTTAAATAAGTACTGTGACACCTCTTCGTAACAATGATGAAACTAGATATCCCTAATGTTTATTGTTCACATTTCTAGCTAAAGTGTTTGATAACCATKWATACTGAACAAAAATATAAACGCAACAATTTCAAAGATTTTACTGCGCTCTGCACACTAACAGGGATGTAAACAAACTTGTGCACAACATTTTATAGAAAGAACCTTTTGGAATATTTCTGGTATCTTTTATTTCAGCTCAKGATACATGGGACCAACACTTTACAAGTTGCGTTTATATTTGTTTTCAGTGTAGTTAGCCAATGAGCCAGTGACTCCCATATGATGGCGCCTTGCAATTATTCCGTTACCTTACAAGATGTTTGGTTTAGATTTTGACACTATGGGCACATAAAGGTATTGGAAACGAACTAATCATAAGCGATAGCCACCTTAAACACACGTCATTTTGTTGTTTAATAGTTAGTTTGCTAGTTACTTAGCAACTTATCAGAAGTAAATGGAATTGCTAAAATGTACTTAAGTATCAAAACTAAAAATGTATTTTCAAGTTACTTATATTAAGCAAACCAGACAGCACAATTGTCTTTTTTTAATATATTGACAGATAGCCAGGGGCACACTCCAACCCTCAGACATAATATACAAACGAAGCATTTGTGTTTAGTGAGCCTGCCAGATCAGAGGCAGTAGATATGACCAGGGATGTTCTCTTGATAAGTGTGTGAATTGGACAATTGTCCTGTCCAAATGTAACAAGTACTTTTGGGTGTCAGGGAAAATGTATAATTTTCTTTGGGAATGTAGTAAAATAAAAATAGCCAAAAATATAAATAGTAAATTAACCCCCCAAAAACTACTTAAGTAGTACTTTAAAGTATTTTTGCTTAAGTASTTTACACCACTGCTTTTGTACAGCTGCACTGGGGTCGGATAACATTTTTGTTTAGATTAAGACGCCGCGGAGCCGGATATGGCTCAGAAAACGTACCTCAACCCAGGGATGATTAATGCGTTGTGCTCCGAGTTGTCCCATTATCCTAACTGTTACACTGAGAAGATTGAGCGACTGCTACAGCCAATAAGCTCCTTTTTGTTGTTCAACTAGACCTGCCATTCCATAATGGCTACTGCTAGCATAGGCATATAGCATATGGTTGGAATCTATTCTGGCTAGGCAGGTGGCAAGGAATTGTCTGGCTGTTAACCATTGTTCTTGTGTCCTGCAGAAACCCATCTTGCTACAGGGCCATGAGAGGTCTATCACACAGATCAAATACAACCGAGAGGGAGACCTGATCTTCTCTGTTGCCAAAGACACGGTGAGAAATGATACACGGAAGAATGCCATGTACATAGAAACAAGACCTGTCACTCATGGGGACCATACCAGTATTGCCATTCTCGTTCGTGGCAAGGAAACAAAACACAAAGCGGAATTAACTTCTTTAGGGAAACAGTCCTAATGTTGGAAACATTTATGTTGTCACGTATTTATTTTTTCCCAAGCTATAGCGGACAATATTTTACATACAAAACGTTTTTAAAGGACCAAAGAGTTTGCTCTGCATTGTGTTTTCATTTTTGCCATGGAACAAATATTGAGATACTAGTATATCGTCTCTCACCCGCCATTCATTTAATTCCTAATTCACTCCTTGTTTGTCAGAATGAGGGATTGTCTAAATCTGACAACTGAATCTTAGTTTGTGTCATTTTTGTTCAAAGGTAGCGAACGTGTGGTACTCTGTGAACGGGGAGCGACTCGGCACGTACAATGGACATACTGGAGCTTTGTGGTGTGTGGATTGTGACTGTATCCTTTACATTAGTCATCAAACAGTGCAATTTACCACAATATAATCTGTATGTTATACGTTCACGTCTGTACATGTACAGTGCATTTGGAAAGTGTTCAGAACCCTTCACTTATTGTTACATTTTAAAATAAAGCTTTAACATTTTATATCGTTTTTCCCCCCTCACCAATCTACACACAATACCCCATAATGACAAACCAAAAATAGGTTTTTAGAACATTTTGCAAATGTATTAAAACATTTTAAAAAAACGTAAATATCACATTTACATAAGTATTCAGACCCTTTACTCAGTACTTTGTTGAAGCACCTTTGCCAACGATTACAGCCTCGAGTCTTCTTCGGTATGATGCTACAAGCTTGGCACACCTGTATTTGGAGAGTCTCTCCCATTATTTTCTGTTGAAAGGTGAACCTTCGCCCCAGTCTGAGGGCTCTGGAGCAGGTTTTCATCAAGGATATCTCTGTACTTTGCTCCGTTCATCTTTCCCTCGATCCTGACTAGTGTCCCAGTCCCTGCCGCTGGAAAACATCGCCACAGTATGATGCTGTCACCACCATACTTCACCGTAGGGATGGTGCCAGGATTCCTCCAGATGTGACGCTTGGCATTCAGGCAAAATAATTCAATCTTGATTTCATCAGACCAGAGAACCTTGTTTCTCATGGTCTGAGAGTCCTTTAGGTGCCTTTTGGCAAACTCCAAGCCGGCTGTCATGTGCCTTTTACTGAGGAGTGGCTTCCGTCTGGCCWCTCTGGTGGAGTGCTGCAGAGATGGTTGTCCTTCTGGAAAGTTCTCCCATCGCCACTGAGGAACTCTGGAGTTCTGTCAGAGTGACCTTCGGGTTCGTGGTCAACTCCCTGACCAAGGCCCTTCTTCCATTTAAGAATGATGGATCCCACTGTGTTCTTGGGGACCTTCGATGCTGCAGAAATGTTTTGGTATCCTTCCCCAGATCTGTGCTTCTACACAATCCTGTCTCGGAGCTCTACGGACAATTCCTTCGACCTCCTGGCTTGGTTTTTGCTCTGACATGCACTGTCAACTGTGGGACCTTATATAGACAGTGTGTGCTTTTCAGAATCATGTCCAACAATTGAATTTACCTTCGAGTGGACTCTTAAAAATAAGTAGAAACATCTCAAGGATGATCAATGTAAACCAGGATGCACCTGAGCTCAATTTCGGGTCTCATAGGCAAAGGGTCTGAAATACTATGTAAATAAGTTTTAAATATAATCCTACACCTACACCACTTTCTACGCTATGTCTCATATGGCTTGTTGTGTGCTAACTGAGGGAAAAAAGATTTAGTTATCCATTTGTAGATAAGCTGTACGTAAAAACTGGAGCAAGTCAAGGGTCTAATGCACTGTCATGTACCTTCTATAGTTCATGAGTTTGGCATCAATCGGGTAGGTCATCTGTTAGTACAAGGAGTCATCGGTTTCAGGTAGTCATCTGGGTTTAGCACAGGGGGTAGGTCATCTGGTTACAGGGGGTAGTGATCATCGGGTTCACAGGGTAGGTCATCTGGTTCACAGGGGTAGCAGTCTTGGTTCACAGGGGTAGGGTCACCTGGTTCCACAGGGGAGTGCAGGTTGAACAGGAAGTAGCTGTGTTAACAGGGGTAGTCATGCTGGGGTCACAGGGGCATGGTCATCCTGGGTCACGGGTGTAGCGTTTGTCACAGGGGGCAGTGTCATCTGTCACAGGGTAGGTTCGATCTTGGGTCACAGGGCAGTCATCTGGTCACGGCCAGTCATCGCTGGGTCACGGGGTAGTCAGGTCTGGGTCAACAGGGTAAGTAGTCTGGGGTCACAGGGTAGTCATGACTGTGCGTCACGAGGTAGGTCATGCCTGGGGTCAAGGTCCTGCTTGCAACCCTAAAGGTCTTCATGGGCAACATGAGTTTACGGTGGTGAGTGATGTCCTTAAACGCGTCCGTTCAGGGGACACCAAAGAACGTGTGCCTACAGGGGTCAGCAGACAACATGCTGTTCAGAGCTGTGTGGACTTGTGAGCACGGGACGGTGTGGAGTGAAAAAACAGAGATGGAGAAGAGCTAAGACTTGTTACGTAGTGTGATGGTTTGTGTGTTTAGCGTCATATACGCGTGGTGTGTGTGGTAACGGATGTGAAATCTAGCTAGTACGAGGTACGACGCTACTGAGCGTTTCCAATAGCAGTCGTCACGGATCACTGGCTCGGAAACCTAGAAAGTATGGTTGCACCTTCCGTCTGCAAGGGCCGCGCTTTTGTGCAGGATGGGTAGACCGACGCTTCGGGGTCAGTGTTTGATCGTGCAGAGTCCTGGTTCCGCCCGATCGGCGAGGACGTCTACTGTTACATGTGGTGTGTATTAATGCCACTCCCTTCTCCCTCTCTCTCCCAGTAAACAGCTACCATGCTAACACCAGCCGCTGTGAGACCTTTGACTCGATGCAACATCATCATGTTCTCTACAGACAAGCAGATGGGCTACCAGTGTTTCCTCAACTACTTTGACCTCCGCGACCCCCAGCAGATCGGTAAGCACTGTACACTTCTGATTAGTACTAGTGTACACTTCTGAGTAGTAGTAGTGTACACTTCTGATTAGTCTCAAAACAACCCCTAGATGGCCTCTTTCACTCGTGGGTCTGTTACTGTATCCAACCATGTGGATGTCTGACATGCTGACCACACCAGACGCCATTCAGGACACACAGGTTGAAATATCAAAACCAACAGGTCGAAAAGCATTAAACATTTATGGCAATTTAGCTAGCTAGCTAGCTTGCTGTTGCTAACTAATTTGTCCTGGGATATAAACATTGGGTTGTTATTTTACCTGAAATGCACAAGGTCCTCTACTCTGACAATTAATCCACAGATAAAAGGGTCAACTGAGTTAGTTTCTAGTAATCTCTCCTCAGGCTTCTTCTTCTTCTATGGACTTTATATGGCGGTTGGCCACCAACTTTAAAGGTCCACCAACTGGACTGGAGTGTGGACCTCAGTTCATCTTTCAATCACCCACATGGGTATATGCTCCTAAAAACCAATGAGGAGATGAGAGAGGCGGCCTTTCTCAATAGCAAGGCTATGCTCACTGAGTCGGTACATAGTCAAAGMTTTCCTTAACTTTGGTTCAGTCACAGTGGTCAGGTATTCTGYCACTGTGTACTCTCTGTTTTAGGGCCAAATAGCATTCTAGTTTGCTCTGAAAACCCAGCAGGCTCCTGGACCTCGTGGGGTATGAGTTGAATAGCCCTGCCCTACCTTAACCGTATTGGTTTCACAACTGAAGGGATAGAAACTGCTGTTTGCAGATGAAGGGGAAAGCAGCCTTGCCTTCTAAGGGTCTTTCTGGAGCGTCAGCTGTATTGTTTATGCCAATCCTTCAGATCAGAATGTATATATCTGGTTTCACAGCCATCAGTTGTCTGAGGATGTTTTCTCCCCGTACCGCTCTCTCCCTCTACCCATCCCCCCTCTACCTATCCCCCTACCCCTTTCAATTCAATGAGCTCAGTTCCCCTCATTTTGTGAGCACATAGCCTGTCTTCTCTTGAGAGCCAGGTCTGCCTTTCTCAATAGCAAGGCTATGCTCACTGAGTCTGTACATAGTCAAAGCTTTCCTTAAGTTTGGGTCAGTCACAGTGGTCAGGTATTCTGCCACTGTGTACTCTCTGTTAAGGGCCAAATAACATTATAGTTTTTTTGTAAATTCTTTCCAATGTGTCAAGTAATTATCTTTTTGTTTTCTCATGATTTGCTTGGGTCTAATTGTGTTGCTGTCCTGGGGCTCTGTGGGGTCTGTTTGTGATTGTGAACAGAGCCCCAGGACCAGCTTGCTTAGGGGGCTCTTCTCCAGGTTAATCTCTCTGTAAGTGATGGCTTTGTTATGGAAGGTTTGGGAATTGCTTCCTTTTAGCTGGTTGTAGAATTTAACGGCTCTTTTCTGGATTTGATAATTAGCGAGTATTGGCCTAATTCTGCTCTGCATGCATTATTTGGTGTTTCTCACATTTTGTGAATTCTTGGTTGGTGAGAGGACCCCAGACCTCACAATCATAAAGGATAATGTGTTCTATAACTGATTCAAGTATTTTAGCCAGATCCTAATTGGTATGTCGAAATTTGTTCCTTTTGATGGCAGTAGTTGTGCCCTTCTTGCCTTGTCTCTCAGATCGTTCACAGTTTTGTAGAAGTTACCTGTGGCGCTGATGTTTAGGCCAAGGTATGTATCGTTTTTTTGTGTGCTCTAGGACAACGGTGTCTAGATGGAATTTGTATTTGTGGTCCTGGCGACTGGACCTTTCTTGGAACACCATTATTTTGGTCTTACTGAGATTTACTGTCAGGGCCCAGGTCTGACAGAAGATCTAGGTGTTGCTGTAGCCCCTCCTTGGTCTGAGACAGAAGCACCAGATCATCAGCAAACAGTTGACACCCTGTCTGTCTGTGTAGAGGACAACCAGCCGTACCATGACGTGTGCCCGTTGGCTGAAGTCTGAGATCCCAGCTGGGCTGTTTGGGGGCCTGCTGGGAGGAGTTTGGTTATGACGCTGATCACGAGAACGGGAGATCTAACCAGTTGTAGCGCGCAAGGTACTACCTCCGCAGCCGGGGACACACACATGCACACCCCCCCAACCACACACCACAACACGACCCCCCCCGACACACAGCACACACACACCCCCGACGCAATTATCACACACCGGTACGATCCACAAGCCCGTGAGCACACACAGAGCCACAGTTAGAACGAGGCGAGATAGAGACTGTAGACTTTTAAACATTATACATGGATGTGATCATGTCTTGGAAGAGGGTGCTGAAGAAAGTGAAGGAGCACAACAAACAGATCAACGACATCCAGACCTCTGTTGATCTGACCATGGTCATCACAGCCTCTAAAGACTGCTCCTCTAAGGTACTGAGGGATACTCGGGTCCCAGATCTGTTTTGTGCTCATATATTACTCCATTGCTGTCCTTGTCTTCTCACCCCTCATCGCCAAAAACAATGCCTAACGGTAATAAGCAGAGTGGGCACTTCACAGATGTCTAGGGTACAGTTGGCTGTCTGTCTAACCGCTTTGTCCTCTCTCTAGGTACAGTGGCTGTCTTGTCTACCTCTCTGTCTCTTCTCTGGTACAGTTGCTGTGCTGGTCACCTCTTGTCTCTCTCTCTAGGTACAGTGTGCTGTCTGCTACCTCTCGTCTCTCTCTCTACGTACAGTTGGCTGTCTGTCTACTCTCGTGCTCCTCTCTAGGGTACAGTTGTCTGTCTGTCTACACTCTTCCCGTCTCTCTTCTCTAGGGTACGTTGGCTGTCTGCTACTACCTCTGTCGTCTCTCTCTAGGGTACAGTTGTGCGTCTGTACTAATATAGTCCTCCTCTGTCTGTCTACCTCACAGCTGTTTGATTCTACAACTTTAGATCACATTCAAGTTCCTTCAAACAAGAGGACCTGTCAACTCTGCTGCCATCTCCCCCATCATGGACCAACGTACGACACCCCTCAGTCACTTGAGAGCCAGTTTGCTTTCGGAAAGTATCAGCACCCCTTGACTTTTTTCCAACGTTGATAAATTATTTACCCTCCAATCTACAGACAATACAAAACAGGTTTTAGAAAAATATTAATATTTATGTAAGTATTTAGATCCTTCAAATGGTAACTGAGCAATCAGGGGAGAAAGGCCTTGGTCAGGGAGGTAAACAATAACCCGATGGTCAGTCTGACAGAGTTCCTCTGTGGAGACGGGAGAAGCTTCCGAGAAGACACCATCTCTGCAGCACTCCACCAATCAGGCCTTTATGGTAGAGTGGCCAGACGGAAGCCACTCCTCAGTAAAAGACACAAAAACTGACAAGTCAGGATCGGAGGAAAGTAGAGATCCTTGATGAAAACCTGCTCCAGAGCACTCAGGACCTCAGACTGGGGCGAAGGTTCACCTTCCAACAGGACAACGCAGGAGTGGCTTCGGAACAAGTCTCAATGTCCTTGAGTGGCCCAGCCAGAGCCGAACGTGATCATACATCTCTGGAGAGACCTGAAAATAGCTTTACAGCGACGCTCCCCATCCAACCTGACAGAGCTTGAGAGGRTCTGCAGAGAAGAATGGGAGAAACTCCCCAAATACAGGTGTGCCAAGCTTGTAACGTCATACCCAAGGCCCTTCAACAAAGYAYTGAGTAAACGGTCTGAATACTTACGTGATATCAGTTTTATATTTTTAATAAATTTGCAAAAATGTCTAAACCTGTTTTTGCTTTGTCATTATGGGGTATTGTGTAGATTGAGCTAAAAAAAAAAGATTTMATTCATTTTAGATTAAGGCTGCAACGTGTCAAGGGGTCTGAATACTTTCCGGAATTTTCTCCAGCACCACCTAGTCCCAGAGCTGACCTTTAACCCCTGTGTTGTAGGTGGTGATGGGAGGAGGTCAAGAGGCCATGGAGGTCACCACCACCTCCACCAGGATAGGCAAGTTCGAGGCCAGGTTCTTCCACGCAGCTTACGAAGAGGAGTTTGGCAGGGTCAAGGGTCACTTCGGACCCATCAACTGTGTAGCTTTCCACCCGGACGGCAAGAGGTAAGGTCCAAAAAGCACTTTATTATCCATCCAAGTGTGAAGCAGACTTCTAAAATGCGCTGCTGAATAGCTAGCTTTTCTGTGGCGACTGGTAAGAACCTTTGGGGGGGGGCAGAGGTTCTGGTATGAGCTGAATCAGGAAGTGGTACTCGCTCAGCAAGCCATGTGACTTCCATTACACAATGGTGATCATTGTCAGCTCACTGTAGACAACTAAAACAGGGTCTCTGTTTAACTCAACCTCTTTCTCATCTTTAGCTATTCCAGTGGAGGAGAAGACGGTTACACGAGGATCCATCACTTTGACCCCCAGTACTTTGACTTTGAGCTGGAGGCGTAAACAGGAGACGAGCAGCGATACATCCCTCATCAGCTGATATGAAATTGTTTTAGTCAAATTCAGTTTGCAAAAAAAAAAACAGTCTAGAAGTAATGCTCCCAGGAACAACCCAGGCTGTGTTCAGCTTCCCCATCAAGGAAACCCCCAGCCTACAGTGGGGAACCAGCTCGCGTTTTAAAACCCCTGCTATTTTCTACTGTAGGTGACATATGGTGCTTGGTTGTGAAATGTGCATATAACTTGTTTTTATATAGAAGGGGAAAAATACATTTCTCATTCACTTTGTTATTTTTTTGGTTCTAAATACATGTTCTTTGAAATGATAAAAGGCAATCATTTGGTTTATCTAGACAACTTTACAGTTCATTTCCAACCTTTTAAAGAAACGTTTGTCAATTTTCCATGCAAGTATAAAACTGATGTTGCCCATTAAAAAGCTGTGATGAGTGCATACCTCTTGCGGTTAAACCCCACCATTAACACTACTGATCGTTTTGTCACAATTAAACTGGGTGGTTCGAGCCCTGATTTGGCTGATATCAGACTTTTACTGCGAATTACGTTGGTAACCAGTTTATAATAACAGGCACCTCTGGGGGGTTTGATATGGCTAAGGACTGTGTCCAGGCGCTCCGCAGTGCCTAAGAACAGCCCATAGCCGTATAAGACCTATTGAATGTTATTTCACCTGTATGCTCAGTGGGAGGTTTACCGGCATTTAAACCTGTTTAGTTCATTTTTAATGACCACCAATCAGAAATTCTGATTTGTGCCACATTATTGTGCATAATACAGACAAACCATGTAGCAACCCAATTCCATTTATTTTGGAGAATCAGTTTAAATACACTCTGGAATAGTGAGAAGCAAAGGGTACAAAAAAAAGTAACTCTTCCTATATCGTCCGCCAATTTATTCTGTGGCTTCCTTTCCTCCAACTGACAAACATCTCAGTCTGTAGAAAGTCTTCCTGAGTATAGCCTGTCTGGAGTTACTGATATCAGCTGATGAGGGTGAGTATAGCCTGTCTGGAGTTACTGATATCAGCTGATGAGGGTGAGTATAGCCTGTCTGGAGTTACTGATATTCA
>NW_019944305.1:51865-57975 GCF_002910315.2 Salvelinus sp. IW2-2015 | reverse complement strand
AAACATGCTCAGTCTGTAGGAAGCTTCCTGAGATATAGCCTGTCTGGAGTTACTGTTATCAGCTGAATGAGGGTGAGATTAGCCTGTCTGGAGTACTGTTATCAGCTGATGAGGGTGAGTATTAGCCTGTCTGGAGTTACGTATATCAGCTGATGAGGGTGAGTATAGCCTGTCTGGATTACTGATATCAGCTGATGAGGGGAGTATAGCCTTGTCTGGAGTTACTGATATCAGCTGATGAGGGTGAGTATAGCCTGTCTGGAGTTACTGATATCAGCTGATGTGGTGAGTATAAGCCTGTCTGGAGTTACTGATATCAGCTGATGAGGGTGAGTATAGCCTGCTGGAGTTACTGATATCAGCTGATGAGGGTGAGTATAGCCTGTTCTGGAGTTACTGATATCAGCTGATGAGGGTGAGTATAGCCTGTCGAGTTACTGATATCAGCTGTATGGAGGTGAGTATAGCCTGTCTGGAGTTACTGATATCAGCTGATGAGGGTGAGTATAGCCTGTCTGGATTACTGATATCAGCTGATGAGGGTGAGTATAGCCTGTCTGGAGTTACTGATATTCAGCTGATGAGGTGAGTATAGCCGTCTGGAGTTACTGATATCAGCTGATGAGGGTGAGTAATAGCCTGTCTGGAGTATTACTGATATCAGCTGATGAGGGTGAGTATAGCCTGTCTGGGAGAGTTACTATATCAGCTGATGAGGGTGAGTATAGCCTGTCTGAGTTACTGATATCAGCTGATAGGGTGAGTATAGCCTGTCTGAGTTACTGATATCAGCTGATTGAGGCGAGTATAGCCTGTCTGGAGTTACTGATATCAGCTGATGAGGGCGAGTATAGCCTGTCTGGAGTTACTGATATCAGCTGGTATGAGGGTGCAATAGCCTTCTGGGAGTTACTGATATCAGCTGTATGAGGGTGGTATAGCCTGTCTGGAGTTACTGATATCAGCTGATGAGGCGAGTATAGCCTGTCTGAGTTACTGATATCAGCTGATGAGGGCGAGTATAGCCTGTCTGGAGTTACTGATATCAGCTGATGAGGGTGAGTATAGCCTGTCTGGAGTTACTGATATCAGCTGATGAGGGTGAGTAAGCCTGTCTGGGAGTTGCTGATGAGGGTGAGTATAGCCTGTCTGGAGTTACTGATATCAGCTGATGAGGGTGAGTATAGCCTGGTCTGGAGTTATGATATCGCTGATGAGGTGCAGTATAGCCTGTCTGGAGTTACTGATATCAGCTGATGAGGTGAGTATAGGCCTGTCTGGAGTTACTGATATCAGCTGATGAGGGTGAGATATAGCCTGTCTGGAGTTACTGTTATCAGCTGATGAGGGGGAGTATAGCCTGTCTGGAGTACTGATATCAGCTGATGAGGTGAGTATAGCCTGTCTGGAGTACTGATATCAGCTGATGAGGTGAGTATAGCCTGTCTGGAGTTACTGATATCAGCTGATGAGGGTGAGTATAGCCTGTCTGGAGTTACTGTTATCAGCTGATGAGGGATGTATCGCTGCTCGTCTCCTGTTTACGCCTCCAGCTCAAAGTCAAAGTACTGGGGGTCAAAGTGATGGATCCTCGTGTAACCGTCTTCTCCTCCACTGGAATAGCTAAAGAGAGAAAGAGGTTGAGTTAAACAGAGACCTGTTTTGTTGTCTACAGTGAGCTGAAATGATCACCATTGTGTAATGGGAAGTCACATGGCTTGCTGAGCGAGTACCACTTCCTGATTCAGCTCATACCAGAACCTCTGCCCCCCCCAAAGGTTCTTACCAGTCGCCACAGAAAGAGTAGCTATTCAGCAGCGCATTTTAGAAGTCTGCTTCACACTTGGATGGATAATAAAGTGCTTTTTGGACCTTACCTCTTGCCGTCCGGGTGGAAAGCTACACAGTTGATGGGTCCGAAGTGACCCTTGACCCTGCCAAACTCCTCTTCGTAAGCTGCGTGGAAGAACCTGGCCTCGAACTTGCCTATCCTGGTGGAGGTGGTGGTGACCTCCATGGCCTCTTGACCTCCTCCCATCACCACCTACAACACAGGGTTAAAGGTCAGCTCTGGACTAGGTTGTGCTGGAGAAATTCGGAAAGTATTCAGACCCCTTGACACGTTGCAGCCTTAATCTAAAATGAATAAATCTTTTTTTTTTAGCTCAATCTACACAATACCCCATAATGACAAAGCAAAAACAGGTTTAGACATTTTTGCAAATTTATTAAAATAATATAAAACTGATATCACGTAAGTATTCAGACCGTTTACTCATCTTTGTTGAAGGGCCTTGGGTATGACGTTACAACTTGGCACACCTGTATTTGGGGAGTTCTCCCATTCTTCTCTGCAGACCTCTCAAGCTCTGTCAGGTTGGATGGGGAGCGTCGCTGTAAAGCTATTTCAGGTCTCTCCAGAGATGTATGATCACGTTCGGCTCTGCTGGGCCACTCAAGGACATTGAGACTTGTTCCGAAGCCACTCCTGCGTTGTCCTGTTGGAAGGTGAACCTTCGCCCCAGTCTGAGGTCCTGAGTGCTCTGGAGCAGGTTTCATCAAGGATCTCTACTTTCCCTCGATCCTGACTTGTCAGTTTTTGTGTCTTTTACTGAGGAGTGGCTTCCGTCTGGCCACTCTACCATAAAGGCCTGATTGGTGGAGTGCTGCAGAGATGGTGTCTTCTGGAAGGTTTCTCCCGTCTCCACAGAGGAACTCTGTCAGACTGACCATCGGGTTATTGTTTACCTCCCTGACCAAGGCCTTTCTCCCCTGATTGCTCAGTTACCATTTAAGGATCTAAATACTTACATAATAATAATATTTTTTCTAAACCTGTTTTGTATTGTCTGTAGATTGGAGGGGAAAATAATTATCAACGTTGGAAAAAAGTTAAGGGGTCTGAATACTTTCCGAAAGCACTGGTCTCAAAGTGACTGAGGGGTGTCGTACGTGGTCCATGATGGGGGAGATGGCAGCAGAGTTGACAGGTCTCTCTGTCTTGAAGGACTTGATGTGATCTAAAGTTGTAGAATCAAACAGCTGTGAGGTAGACAGACAGAGAGGTTATAGTCAGACAACTGTACCCTCCTAGAGAGAGAGACAAGAGGTAGACAGGACAGACCCAAACTGTACCCTAGAGAGAGAGACGAGAGGTAGACAGACAGACAACTGTACCCTAGAGAGAGAGACGAGAGGTAGACAGACAGCCAACTGTACCCTAGAGAGAGAGAACGAGAGGTAGACAGACAGACAACTGTACCCTAGAGAGAGAGACAAGAGGTAGAAGACAGCCAACTGTACCCTAGAGAGAGAGACAAGAGGTAGACAGACAAGCCAACTGACTCTCTATCTGTCAGTTGGAGGAAAGGAAGCCACAGAATAAATTGGCGGACGATATAGGAAGAGTGTACTTTTTTTTGTACCCTTTGCTTCTCACTATTCCAGAGTGTATTTAAACTGATTCTCCAAAATAAATGGAAATTGGGTTGCTACATGGTTTGTCTGTATTATGCACAATAATGTGGCACAAATCAGAATTTCTGATTGGTGGTCATTAAAAATGAACTAAACAGGTTTAAATACCGGTAAACCTCCCACTATGACTAAGCATACAGGTGAAATAACATTCAATAGGTCTTATACGGCTATGGGCTGTTCTTAGGCACTGCGGAGCGCCTGGACACAGTCCTTAGCCATATCAAACCCCCCAGAGGTGCCTTGTTATTATAAACTGGTTACCAACGTAATTCGCAGTAAAAAAGTCTGATATCAGCCAAATCAGGGCTCGAACCACCCAGTTTAATTGTGACAAAACGATCAGCTGTTTAATGGTGGGGGTTTAACCGCAAGAGGTATGCACTCATCACAGCTTTTTAATGGGCAACATCAGTTTTATACTTGCATGGAAAATTGACAAACGTTTCTTTAAAAAGGTTGGAAATGAACTGTAAAGTTGTCTAGATAAACCAAATGATTGCCTTTTATCATTTTCAAAGAACATGTTATTTAGAACAAAAAAAAAGTACATAGTGAATGAGAAATGTATTTTCCCCTTCTATATAAAACAAGTTATATGCACATTTCACAACCAAGCACCATATGTCACCTTACAGTAGAAAATAGCAGGGGTTTTAAAACGCGAGCTGGTTCCCCACGGTGTAGGCTGGGGGTTTCCTTGATGGGGAAGCTGAACACAGCCTGGGTTGTTCCTGGGAGCATTACTTTCTAGACTGTTTTTTTTTTGCAAACTGAATTTGACTAAAACAATTTCAAAACATTGCATCTTACGTGGGAATACTTTGTGTTTTTACAGTCTTATGTCCAACAATGAATTAAAATCAATTGGGGGGGAACGATCAGCCTGCCAGTTGGGGAAACCCTGCCCTAATAAAAAGACATTTCAACATTTTGTTAATATAAAACAAGGTAAAGGAAGGAGTCAAACAACCTGGGAGAAGTGGAAAACACAACATTTCGAGATGGTGACTATTGTTCAACTGGGAATGTTTGAAAGTGGACTCCTTCTGGACTGATCTGAGAACTGTGAAATCAGTATGGCCTCAGTCTTATCAGGGGGGGGATTTGCTTTCATCTAGTTACCTCAGGTCAGTGAAAAGGTAGGAATTCAATCAGAGCCCTGTTAGAGCAGTGCACTAGACAGCYGACAACACACCTTCAGTAAAGGCGTTTTTCCCTCTACGGTAACCGTCTGTTAGAGAGTAGTGTGCTCTATAGCCTTGGATTGAATCCCTACCAGGTTTTTGAGACTTGAAAAGGACCCTACTGATTCTCAGGCTCCATAACTAAACACACGGTCAAAACATTTAAATAGGTGGCAGAGACATGAGTAACAAAACAAAAAAAGTGCTCTTCAACACTGACACAGGCTRAAACATTTGAGGAAATACTAAAACTGTGTTAAGAGAATAATTTACAGTCCATTTCGATTGCACATCTTCTGCTTCAAGACGTCTTAGTTTCTTCTGTTGGCCTGGTGGTGAAATGAACAAACGCTAGTTGACCGGGCTTAGACTGGATCGGTTACATTTAAAGTATGTGTTGTGGTCACGACTCACCCTGTTGTGTCCATCTTCTCCTCTGTCTCTTTCTCCTCTTTCACATCTGGGGAAAACAGAACATGTCAGTGAGGTGTTACGTCCAGTGTCCCGGGCCAGTCAGTGAGGTGTCCCGGGCCAGTCAGTGAGGTGTCACGCCCAGTGTCCCGGGCCAGTCAGTGAGGTGTCCCCAAAATTAACTTTACCAAGGCACACCTGTTAATTGAAATGCATTCCAGGTGACTACCCTCATGAAGCTGGTTGAGAGAATGCCAAGAGTGTGCAAAAGCTGTCATCAAGGAAAAGGGTGGCTACTTTTGGTCACTTCATGATTCATAGGTGTTATTTCACAGTTTTGATTCTTAACTATTATTCTACAATGTAGAAAATAAAAACCCTTGAATGAGTAGGTGTTATAAAACTTTTGACCGGTAGTGTACATACTAAGCGTCTCTCTCTCTCTCTCTCCCTCCCCAGACAGAGGTTGTTTGAGAACCTGCGTATGCTGCCCCACGCCCCGGGGGTCCAGATGCAGGCCATCCCAGAAGACGCTCCACACCCGGACTCTGGAGATGAGGAGGACGAGGACCCTGACAAACGCATCTCCAGTGAGCACACACACACACACACACACACACACACGCACACACACTAGCTCCTCCAAGAGTCTGTCTCATCACTGTTTAGTACATGTGTTATGAATCTCTTGCTGAACGTGTGTGTTTTCCTGTGAGTCCGGGCCCATGATAAGAGGATAGCTTGTGAAGAGGAGTTTCTGACTCTGAGGATGAGGGACAGGGAGGAGGGGGAAGGAGGAACGCTGCCAACCACAAGAAGACCAAGCGAGTCAAGACTGAGGAGGAGAAGGAGAAGGAGAAGGAGGCAGAGGAGAAGAAAGGTAAACAACTTACAACACTGGACTGGCCCGCGGGAACATGACGACGCCTCACTGACTGGCCCGGGACACTGGACACGACGCCCCGACACATCTCTCGCTCAACTTCTCCTGTGATCTCTACTCTGATTCTCTTCACTCGAGTCTCTCATTCTCTC
>NW_019944305.1:40511-48173 GCF_002910315.2 Salvelinus sp. IW2-2015 | reverse complement strand
TCACAACAACTGATTGGCTCAGATGCATTAAGAAGGAAAGAAGTTTCCCAAATTAACTTTTACCAAGGCACACCTGTAATTGAAATGCAATTCCAGGTGACTACCTCATGAAGCTGGTTGAGAGAATGCCAAGAGTGTGCAAAAGCTGTCATCAAGGAAAAGGGTGGCTACTTTTGGTCACTTCATGATTCATAGGTGTTATTTCACAGTTGATGTCTTAACTATTATTCTACAATGTAGAAAATAAAAACCTTGAATGAGTAGGTGTTATAAACTTTTGACCGGTAGTGTACATACTAAGCGTCTCTCTCTCTCTCTCTCCCTCCCCAGACAGAGGTTGTTTGAGAACCTGCGTATGCTGCCCCACGCCCGGGGGTCCAGATGCAGGCCATCCAGAAGACGCTCCACACCCGGACTCTGGAGATGAGGAGGACGAGGACCCTGACAAACGCATCTTCCAGTGAGCACACACACACACACACACACACACACACACACACACACACACTAGCTCCTCCAAGAGTACTGTCTCATCACTGTTTAGTACATGTGTTATGAATCTTGCTAACTGTGTTGTGTTTTCCTGTGTAGTCCGGGCCCATGATAAGAGGATAGCTTGTGAAGAAGATCTCTTGACTCTGAGGATGAGGGACAGGGAGGAGGGGGAAGGAGGAACGCTGCCAACCACAAGAAGACCAAGCGAGTCAAGACTGAGGAGGAGAAGAGAAGGAGAAGGAGGCAGAGGAGAAGAAAGGTAAACAACTTACACACTGACTGGCCCGGGACACTGGACGCCTCACTGACTGGCCCGGGACACTGGACACGACGGCCTCACTGACTGGCCGGGACACTGGACACGAGCCTCACTGACTGGCCCGGACACGACGCTCACCTCACTGACTGGCCCGGACACGACGCTCACCTCACTGACTGGCCGGACACGACGGCTCACCTCACTGACTGGCCCGGGACACTGACGTGACACCTCACTGACTGCCCGGACCGCGACCTCACTGACTGGCCCGGGACACTGGACGTGAACCTCACTGACTGGCCCGGGACACTGGACGTGACACCTCACTGACTGGCCGGGACACTGGACTACACCTCACTGACTGGCCCGGGACACTGGACGTGACACCTCACTGACTGGCCCGGGAACACTGGACGTGACCCTCACTGACTGGCCCGGGACACTGACGTGACACTCATGACTGGCCGGGACACTGGACGTGACACCTCACTGACTGGCCGGGACACTGGACGTGACACCTCACTGACTGGCCCGGGACACTGGACGTGACACCTCACTGACTGGCCCGGGACACTGGACGTGACACCTCACTGACTGGCCCGGGACACCTCACTGACTGGCCGGGACACTGGACGGGACACCTCACTGACTGGCCCGCGGACACTGACTGACACCTCACTGACTGGCCCGGGACACTGGACGTGACGCTCACTGACTGGCGCGGACACTGGGACACGACGCCTCACTGACTGGCCCCACACGGACCACACGACTGGCCGGCACGACGCCTCACTGACTGGCCCCGACACGACGCCCACCTCACTGACTGGCCCGGACACGACGCCTCACCTCACTGACTGGCCCACCGGGACACGACGCTCACCTCACTGACTGGCCCGGGACACTGGACGTGACACCTCACTGACGGCCCCGGACGTGACACCTCACTGACTGGCCCGGGACACTGGACGTGACACACCTCACTGACTGGCCCGGCGGACACTGACGTGACACCTCACTGACTGGGCCGGGACACTGGACGTGACGACCTCACTGACTGGCCCGGACACTGGACGTGACACCTCACTGACTGGCCCGGGACACTGACGTGACGCCTCACTGACTGGCCCGGACCACTGGACTGGACACCTTCACTGACTGGCCCGGGACACTGACGTGACACGTCACTGACGCCCGGGAGGACACTCACTGACTGGCCCGGGACACTGACTGAACCTCACTGACTGGCCCGGGACACTGGACTAACCTCACTGACTGGCCGGGACACTGGACGTAACCTCACTGACTTGGCCCGGGACACTGACGTGACACCTCACTGACTGGCCCGGGACACTGGACGTGACCCTCACTGACTGGCCCGGGACACTGGACGTGACACCTCACTGACTGGCCCGGACACTGGACGTGACAGCCTCACGACTGGCCGGGACACTGGACGTGACACCTCACTGACTGGCCCGGCACCCACTGACGTGACCCTCACTGACTGGCCCGGGACACTGGACGTGACGCCTCACTGACTGGCCCGGGACACTGGGACGTGACGCCTCACTGACTGGCCCGGACACACCTGGACGTGACGCCTCACTGACTGGCCCGGGACACTGGACGTGACGGCTCACTGACTGGCCCGGGACACTGGACGCTGACGCCTCACTGACTGGCCCGCGGACACGGGACGTGACGCCTCACTGACGGGCCCGGGACCACTGGACGTGACGAACTTCTTTCCTTCTTAATGCATCTGAGCCAATCAGTTGTTGTGACAAGATAGGGGGGTATACAGAAGATTTACCAAGTAGGGCTATCTTCTGTATACCACCCCTACCTTGTCACAACACAACTGATTGGCTCAAACACATTAAGGAAAGAAATTACACAAATTAACTTTTACCAAGTCAGTGGTAAATTCAATTTAATTGAAATGTATTCCAGGTGACTACCTCATGAAGCTGGTTAACTTCTCTAGGGTAGGGGGCAGCATTCGGAATTTTGGATGAAATGCATGSCCAAATTAAACTGCCTGTTTCTCGGGCCCAGAAGATATGATAACTGGTAGATTTGGATAGAAAACTGTAAAGTTTCCAAAACTGTTAAAATAKTGTCTGAGTATAACAGAACTGATTTGGCAGGCGAAAACCTGAGAAATCCATTCAGGAAGTCGTTTTTTTGGGGGGGGGGTTTTGTAGTTTTCTATTCAATGCCATTAAAGTATCCATTGACTTAGGACTCAAATTGCAGTTTCTATGCCTTCCACTAGATGTCAACAGTCGAGAGAGTGCCTTTCTTGTTTACATTTTAAATTGACGACGTTATTGTCCGGTTGAAATATTATCGATTATTTCAGCTAAAAACAAACTGAGGTTTGAATATAAACATCGTTTGACATGTTTCTATGAGCTTTACGGATACAAATAGGATTTCTTTGTCTTCCTGTTTTGACTGCGTATGAGCCTGTGGATTACTGAAGAAAACGCGAACAAAACTGAGGTTTTTGGATATAAAGAGACTTTATCGAACAAAAGGAACATTTATTGAGTAAATTAATGTCTGCTGAGTGCAACCATATGAAGATCATCAAAGGTAAGGGGTTCATTTTATCTCTATTTCTGACTGACTGTTCGACTTGGCTGGTTACTGTTTGGAATGATTTGTCTAGTGGGCTATGTTTTCAAATAATCGTAAGGTATGCTTTCGCCGTAAAGCATTTTTAAATCTGACACCGTGGTTGGATTCACAAGAAGTTCATCTTTAAACCTATGTAAAATATGTTTTGTTTTCTGAATTTTTATAATGAGTATTTCTGTATTTGAATTTGGCGCCCAGCAGTTTCACTGGGACGCTAACGTCTCACGTACCCAAGAGAGGTTAAGAGTGTGCAAAGCTGTCATCAAGGCAAAGGGTGGCTACTTTGAAGAATCTCAAATATATTTTGATTTCTTTAACACTTTTTTTGGGTTACTACATGATTCCATTGTTTATTTTTACGTAGCTTAGGCCTACTGGTTGTATGATTTGGGATTTATCGTCCCACAACTGTCCCAGTGTGTTTGGAGTAGGCCATTTATTTCACACAGAATGACAAGCTGACCAATAGAGTAGGTCAACGTTGGTACTATAAAAGGAATAGTAGATTAGGCCTAGTGATTGTCTTGTCGCCTGAGGAAAAGTAACCTAAATGTGGCCAGTTATTCTAACGTCGTCGGAATTCAGTAAGAAGGACGTGAGCCATTGCATCCCTCTGTCAAGATGAATAACTGTAATTTAAAATGTGATTTGTCATTCTGAGCATCGTGTGTAGACACCATAAATCAGGTTACCAATGCATACGGGTCCAGTTAATGTATAGTCAAATATCCAGCACCACATTTTCCTAACAGAAACCCTGCTGTGTGTGGCTGTCTGTGTAACTTACTTGATCTTCTCCAGGTAATCATTGGTGTTCTGGTTGGTCATGTTAGACGGGCTGATGTGAAGCTTGAAGTCAGGGCCAAAGTACTCAAAGTACTTGTGATGGCACACTGTGGAATTTCACCCAGTAGATATGGGAGTTTATCAAAATTGGATTTGTTTTCGAATTCTTTGTGGATTGTGTAATCTGAGGGAAATATGTCTCTCTAATATGGTCATACATTGGGCAGGAGGTTAGGAAGTGCAGCTAGTTTCCACCTCATTTTGTGGGCAGTGTGCACATAGCCTGTCTTCTCTTGAGAGCCATGTCTGCCTACGGCGGCCTTTCTCAATAGCAAGGCTATGCTCACTGAGTCTGTACATAGTCAAAGCTTTCCTTAAGTTTTCTCTCTCTCCTTATGACTGTCTCTGTCCTCTCTCTCGCTCCTTATTGACTGTTCTGTCCTCTCTCTCGCTCCTTATTGACTGTCTCTGTCCTCTCTCTGTCCTCTCCTTATTGACTGTCTATGTCCTCTCTCCTTATTGACTGTCTCTGTCTCTCTCTCTCTCTTATTGACTGTCTCTGTCTCTCTCTCTCCTCCTTATTGACTGTCTCTGTCCTCTCTCTCTCTCCTTATTGACTGTCTCTGTCCTCTCTTCTCTCTCCTTATTGACTGTCTCTGTCCTCTCTCTCTCTCTCCTTATTGACTGTCTCTGTCTCTCTCTCTCTCTCCTTATTGACTGTCTCTGTCCTCTCTCTCTCTCTCCTTATTGACTGTCTCTGTCCTCTCTCTCTTCCTTATTGACTGTCTCTGTCCTCTCTCTCTCTCTTATTGACTGTCTCTGTCCTCTCTCTCTCTCCTTATTGACTGTCTCTGTCCTCTCTCTGTCCTCTCCTTATTGACTGTCTCTGTCCTCTCTCCTTATTGACTGTCTTGTCCTTCTCCTTATTGACTGTCCTCTGTCCTCTCTCCTTATTGACTGTCCTCTCTCCTTATTGACTGTCCTCTCTCCTTGATTCCTCTCCTTATTGACTGTCTCTGTCCTCTCTCTCTCTTATTGACTGTCTCTGTCCTCTCGCTCTCCTTATTGACTGTCTCTGTCCTCTGGCTCTCCTTATTGACTGTCTCTTGTCCTCTCTCTCTCCTTATTGACTGTCTCTGTCCTCTCTCTCTCCTTATTGACTGTCTCTGTCTCTCTCTCTCCTTATTGACTGTCTCTGTCCTCTCTCTCTCCTTATTGACTGTCTCTGTCCTCTCTCTCTCCTTATTGACTGTCTCTGTCCTCTCCTCTCCTTATTGACTGTCTCTTCCCTCCTCCTCTGTGTGTAGCGGGGGCAGTGAAGCTGAACAAGCAGCAGACAGACATCGCCGTCAACTGGGCCGGAGGACTCCATCACGCCAAGAAGTCTGAGGCCTCTGGGTTCTGCTACGTCAACGACATAGTCCTCGCCATCCTGGAGCTGCTCAAGTAAGAGCCCTGTGTGTGGTCACCCCACCCCCTGTTCGGCTGTCTTCTTGTCTTCCATATTTCACTTCTGGGGAAAGACACAGAATGTTGAAGTGTCCTTAGCTGGTCATGGTGTGTGTTTCTTGTTGAAATGAATAGTCCCCTGGCTCTGAGGAACCTAGATGACTGGATTTAATTGTCCTATCAGGTATTAACATCATCTAGATATTGTAATGATTGGTTCTAAAATTGAACCGAGTTTAAAAAACTCACGGGGCGATTATTAAACCTTAAACCAAGTTTATTCACGTAAAGGGTCAGACGACTGAACAGACAAAGACATGTTCTCAGCATCTCCTTCCCTCTGAACATAACTTCCTGCCTAGCAACAGAGATGTAAAGTGATGTGGGTAATAAACTGTTCCTTCTCCCTTAATGTGATTCCCCCCCCCCCCCCCCCATTCCTCACTACTCCACTGCTCTCCGTCCTTATCAGTGACCACAACCATGTGATTGCCTTTCACTCACAAGTAACATTCCAAGCCTCCTGGTTCATATCCAACGTTAATTGACTCCATCATACACGTTCCCCTACAGATAACCATTCACTTCTGGTGGTGAACAACCAGACTGTGGCCCTTCTCCTTTCTGGTGTAGACAACCAGACTGTGGCCCCTCTCCTTTCCGTAGGATACCTGATGATTTAACAATATTGTAAAAGTTAGAAGTCGAACCTATCGGTATGTAATGAGTTGTCTCGTCTGTCCTTACAGGTACCACCAGAGGGTGTTGTACATAGACATCGACATTCACCATGGAGACGGAGTGGAAGAGGCTTTTTCACCACAGACCGGTCATGACTGTCTCCTTCCACAAGTATGGAGAATACTTCCCTGGTACAGGAGACCTGAGGGTGAGTCTGTGTGTTCTGGGAGAATACTTCCCTGGTACAGGAGACCTGAGGGTGAGTCTGTGTGTTCTGGGAGAATACTTCCCTGGTACCGGAGACCTGAGGGTGAGTCTGAGTGTGTTCTGGGAGAATACTTCCCTGGTACCGGAGACCTGAGGGTGAGTCTGAGTGTGTTCTGGGAGAATACTTCCCTGGTACGCGGAGACCTGAGGGTGAGTCTGAGTGTGTTCTGGGAGAATACTTCCCTGGTACCGGAGACCTGAGTGTGTTCTGGGAGAATACTTCCCTGGTACAGGAGACCTGAGGGTGAGTCTGAGTGTGTTCTGGGAGAATACTTCCCTGGTACAGGAGACCTGAGGGTGAGTCTGAGTGTGTTCTGGGAGAATACTTCCCTGGTACCGGAGACCTGAGGGTGAGTCTGAGGTGTTCTGGAGAATATCTTCCCTGGTACAGGAGACCTGAGGGTGAGTCTGAGTGTGTTCTGGGAGAATACTTCCCTGGTACCGGAGACCTGAGGGTGAGTCTGAGTGTGTTCTGGGAGAATACTTCCCTGGTACCGGGAGACCTGAGGGTGAGTCTGAGTGTGTTCTGGGAGAATACTTCCCTGGTACCGGAGACCTGAGGGTGAGTCTGTGTGTTCTGGGAGAATACTTCCCTGGTACCGGAGACCTGAGGGTGAGTCTGAGTGTGTTCTGGGAGAATACTTCCCTGGTACCGGAGACCTGAGGGTGAGTCTGAGTGTGTTCTGGGAGAATACTTCCCTGGTACCGGAGACCTGAGGGTGAGTCTGAGTGTTCTGGGAGAATACTTCCCTGGTACCGGAGACCTGAGGGTGAGTCTGAGTGTTCTGGGAGAATACTTCCCTGGTACCGGAGACCTGAGGGTGAGTCTGTGTGTTCTGGGAGAATACTTCCCTGGTACCGGAGACCTGAGGGTGAGTGAGTGTGTTCTGGGAGAATACTTCCCTGGTACCCGGAGACCTGAGGGTGAGTCTGAGTGTGTTCTGGGAGAATACTTCCCTGGTACCGGAGACCTGAGTGTGAGTGAGTGTGTTCTGGGAGAATACTTCCCTGGTACCGAGACCTGAGGGTGAGTCTGAGTGTTCTGGGAGAATACTTCCCTGGTACCGGAGACTGAG